>NC_079452.1:16105045-16275045 GCF_903798145.1 Danio aesculapii
TTTGACTGACTTCTATGTTCAGGGCCGGATTAAACAACGGGCATTATGGGCACAGGCCCAGGGGCCCATGCGCACTTGGGGTCCCTGCGAGGGGGATGAGGGAATGCTGATTTTGAAGTGTCTATTTAGGCTAAGTGCAAATACCGCACCTTGTTGGGATAAGCTAGTTAAACGATTCACGCCAATCACCGTTTGATTGACAGAGACAACATAACCAAAGATCGCAACAGTCAGCAGCGTGCGTGGCGTAGCTCGTAAAGCAAGTGGCAACATGTTTTGACACGATCGATCATGAACCCAGTTCGAATCTGATGAACAAGTTCCGCTTTTTCCCCTGACTACATATCAGATTTTGCCTACTCTTTATCACGAGGAAGACAAGTAGGAATCATTAATAAGTGTGTGTATTATGGAGGACTCAGATTCATAGAACTGGATAAAAGTTTGTAGAAGTTATACATTAAAAATACCCTTAAATATAAATTTTTAGTACTGCTTCAGTGAACCTGAACAAGTATAGTAAAATCCATTAATATTCACTAGTTGTATTAGTATTTTTTTTAAATATGCTTTAAAAATAAGTTAAATCTTTGTAGACTAGTAGTAAATGTACTGTATATCATTTATTTTAAAAATGTGGGCAATACGTTATAGATTAATTTTATTAAAATATATTATATTAATCTTATTGTTTAATTAACCTATAGGGGTGCAGCTAGGTAGGGGGCCTACAAGACATAGTGCACAGGGGCCTCTGAATTCTTAATCCGGGCCTGTCTATGTTTTAATAATCTTGACTTACTGAAAGAAGCTCAAACAGGTTTGGAACAAGTGGAGGAAAGGTAAATGATGGTAGAATATTCGTTTTTGAGTGAATTATCCCTTTAATTCTCATTACTATATTGTAAGGACAGGCTGCATCCAAAATTCTTTTTTTAATGACACATTTTGTGGTTGGAGAAAGAAAGAAGTGCGTATATCATTGGAGTAAATAATGACTGAAGTTGGATTATTTTGATTGAACTAACTCTTTACCATTTGATTTGTGTTAGGTGTTCCACACACGAAATAAACAAGGGGTTGTGATCCACCCGACCAGTGTGTTTGCCAGTGATCCTGAAGTCCTGCACGTCCCTGAACATGAGACCAGCGAGTTTGGTACACACTCTTTACACCAAAGAAGCATGAATCACGAGCGACTCTGTCCTCAGTTTGCACTCTTACATGTTGCTCTCTCTCTTTCTCTCTCTCTCACCCTCTCTTTCTCTCTCTCTCCTCTCTCTGTACACAAATATACATATATATATATATAGGTGCTGATAAAGGCCAGAGCAACAGGCATCAGTTGCTGGCATTCGTCACTCTCCTGGAAACAAACAAGCCTTATCTTTCAAACTGTGTGCGGGTTCCAGCCCTACAGGTAAGTGAAAGCTGAGAGAAAGGAAACCATCATCTTTATCTTATTTTTGGTTAACATCTGTATGAAAACAACATTAACAATTTTTTTTAAATGTGAACAATTAATCTGTGCAAATTACTCCACTGAAAAAAACCTATTTGTTTTGGTAAACTTTAAAGGTCCCCTATTAAGAAAATCTGGGTATACCTAGGCATAGTCAAATAAAAAAGTTCCATACATGGAAATGGCCATACTGTGAGCAAACACCATTGTTTCCTTGTTCTCATGTAAATTCCATGAGTGTAAATCCACTGTAAAACACAGGCCAATATTAACATAAAACAGACTGTTGCGTGACTCATAGCTCATAGCCCTCATAGGTTGCATGTACTTTTGGTCATGTTCTACATTATTCAGACATGACTGTGACCAGTGTCATCAGGAGAACACTAGTCAAACACACACAGAGGGAAATGTTGATGCGGCATCATTATTATGCAACCCCCGGCTGTGTTTAATAAGGCAAAATGTTTCCTAGTAAGACAACAATGATCATTTTCCTTTCTTAGTTATTTTTAAGTTAATATTTACCTTAGTATGTATGTGGGACTTTTATTTTGAAAATGGGAGACACGGATTGTTTACTATGCGTTACTAAGCAATGACTCTAGGTGCCATTTTTTTTACATGTAAAATGCAAAATATAGGATGAACGAATTAAAAAGAAAATTAAAAAGCAGCATAAGGTATGTTTAATTGTATCTTTCATTAATTTATTGTGTTTATTGTGAAATTTGTTGAGTATGTTTTACCAAACACATGTAGACTGCTGTGTGTAAGTGTGTGAATGCACGTTTAAGAATCGTGTCAATCACTCAGCTCTTGCTGTACTTTTTTGCTGCACAGGTTAAAGAACCACAATACAATTTATTAAAGGTCATCTGTTGATGCAGAGGTTGATATTATTTTCTTGCTGTGTTTACTTTGACATTCATTCATTTATTTCCCTTCGGCTTAGTCCCTGATTTATCAGGAGTCACCACAGCGGAGTGAACTACCAACTACTCTGACATATATTTTACGCAGCAGATGCCCTTCCAGCCACAACCCAGTACTGGGAAATTCTTTGATATTATAGCTTTAAAATACAACACAATACATCTCTGTATGTCTTTTTTTGTCAAGTTTAATTATAATTTAGCCTACATTTGATCCAAAACACTAACTAATTTGCGTGTGTATGTCTGTGTGCGTGTCTGTGTGCGTGTGTGTGTGTGAGAGAAAGAGACAGAGAGAGAGAGCAGGCTGCAAGTGTCAGAGCACAGCTCATTAATATTCATGACCAAATATTCATGACAAATATGGTCAATATGGACCTTCAGAATGTTTTTTTATACAGTTAAAGTCAGAATTATTAGCCCCTCTTTTATTTATTTTTTTTATTTTTTAAATATTTCCCAAATGATCTTTAACAGAGGAAAGAATTTTCACAGTGTGTCTGATAATATTTTTTCTTCTGGAGAAAGTCTTATTTGTTTTATTTCGGCTAGAATAAAAGCAGTTTTTCATTTTGAGGTCAATATTATTAGCCCCTTTAAACTATTTATTTTTTTCGCTTGTCTACAGAACAAACCATTGTTATACAATAACTTGCCTAATTACCCTAACCTGCCTATTCACCTAGTTAACCTAGTTGAGGCTTTAAATGTCACTTTAAGCTGTATAGAAGTGTCTTGAAAAATATATAGTAAAATATTATGTACTGTCATCATGGCAAAGATAAAATAAATCAGTTATTAGAAATGAGTTATTAAAACTGTTATGTTTAGAAATGTGTTCTCTCCATTAAACAGAAAGTGGGGGAAAATAAACAGGGCAGCAAATAATTCAGGGGGGCTAATAATTCTGACTTCAACTGTATATTAAAATCAGTTGTGAAAATGTAAACATATTTTTATATGCTCGTTTAAAAAAAAAATACATTTTTAATCTGTTGATCAAATAATTGCTATCTTGGTTAGCAGAAAAGACTTCTTTCAAAAAATGTTTACAAATTGTACCTACCATAAACTTTGATAATACTCACTTTCCTTCGGCTTAGTCCCTGATTTATCCGGGGGCGCCAAAACTGAATTTTTCCCCTTTTGCACTTCCAGCTCCAACCCACTAACTCATGAACTCCAAGGGCTTGGAAGCACCCATACACTCTCTCATTCACACACACAGGCCAATTCAGTTATTCCAATTTACTCAATTGTACTGTAGGGGAAACCGGAGCACCCAGAGGAACCCACACGAACACGTGGAGCCCCAAATTTGAGCTTTTAAGCTTATTTTTCCTTTCTTATTTTATTCCAACATTGAATTTTGAGCTTATTTTTTGTTTATTTAAACCCTTTTTTTCCTTCATCTCTGGCAGGCTCTGCTGATGGTGGCCAACTCAGTGAACAGTAATGCAGACTGCACGCGGCTGGTGGTGGATGGCTGGCTGGAGCTGAGCTTGACTGATGGAGACGCGGCTCTGAAGGTGCTCTCCTCGGCCCTCAGTCTGCGGGCTGAATGGGAACGGCTCCTTCAGGCTCAGCTCAGACAGAGCGGGTCTGGCTCCTCTACCGGATTTGGCTCAAGTGGACCCAGAGTGTCCCGCAGAGAACTGGAGAAGCTCTGCGAGGGACTTGTGCGGTTTCTGCTGTACACTGAGGTAGTGACGTAAACACTGTAATGATGAGTCTGTGTTAAAACTGCATGATTAATCGTCCACAAAATTTGAATGATAAATGATCACAGTTTTCATGTTTATTAAACGACGGCCACAGCTGTACATTCAAATCTGTGTTTGACTCAGAGAGTGTGTCTGTGGTTATTAAACTGCGACTGTCTTTTATTCTTTATGTTTTATCTTATTTTTGAGTTACAAATAGTCAAATATTTGCATATAATATTGCAATAATACAATATTTGCATGGTTTTGTCGGATAGGTTAATTACAGTCTGAAGCGTCTGACGGCGCTGCAGTCACAGAACCTGTACATCGGACCTCAGCAGGATCCGGATCTTTCTTCTGCTGCAGCTATCGGTTCTCTGTTTCCTGGGATGAAGGCAGAGCCAGATCCCATTAAAGGAGGCCTGCGTTTGTGCAGCTATTTTACCTACAACTGTCTCTGTGTAAGTCTTTTTTTTTATTTTCAACATGAAACGGTAAACTAAATAAAATATTTGCAACTTTTAATCTCACAAATGTTTTTTTCGAGTAGCACAATATAAATTCAAATAAAAAAATTATAATTATTTTTGACTTTTCCTGCAAGTCTGAGTGTATATTCTTAGAAATTTTTAATTATTAAGACATATAAACTACTTTAAAAAGTCAAAGTCACAATTGTGAGAAATATAAGTTCAGAATTGCAAGAACGCCTATAAACTTAATTATGTGAAATAATGTTGCAATTTAGAATTGATAAATATGAACTCTGATGTAAAATAAAGTTAAAATTAGCTGTTTGGTCTATTTGTTTTTATTCAGAAAAGAGCTTCCATAAATTTGAACTTTTGTTCTTTCAATTCTGTGAGAAATTACAAAGATATACATTTGAGAATACCACGACACAGTAACACATCATAAAAGGGAGATAAAACATTAAAGGGCACCTATGGTGAAAAATCTACTTTTCAAGCTGTTTGGACAGAAATGTGTGTAAGCATAGTGTATAAACTCTCATATTGGGGTGAAATAAACACACCCAGTCCTTTTTTTTTCAAATTTAACAACATAAAAACGGTGGACCAATTGGAGCGGTTTTCAGATCGACCGCAACTTTACGTAGGAGTGCGGTCCCCCTGCCCACCAATATTGATTGACAGCTGGGCGCATTAACATGACCGTTAGTCACTTGTATAATCATATAATCAAGACAGGACGAGCGCAAAGCAGCCGGGAATAAAAGGTGTGTTCAGTTCGCTAGGATCATCAATCATCTTCAAACGTGATCAAGAGTGAGTTTCACAAGTTTAAAATGTTTTAAAACAGAGCATGTGTGTAATGAATTACAGCGATGCACTTAATCAGCACAGCCGCGTGTCAGAACAATTATAAAAGAAGACGCTTCAATCGCGGTTTGTGGACGTTAAATCAGGTTTATTTTGTACATTAATATGAGATATCCATACAGCAGTGGATATTACCAGTATCATGTCACATATGCGTGCAAAACGAGTGCAGAGCTTAACGCGCTGTCTCTCTCTCTCTCTCTCTCTCTCTCTCTCTCTCTCTCTCTCTCTCTCTCTCTCTCTCTCTCTCTCTCTCTCTCTCTCTCTCTCTCTCTCTGTGTGTGTGTGTCTGCGTGTCTGAGCTATGTGTGTGTGTATGTCTGCGCTACGTTTGTGTGTGTGTGTGTGTGTGTGTGTGTGTATATGTCTGCGCCATGTGTTTGTGTCCTCGCTGTGTGTGAATGTTGTAATGACATTGTGTGTGACTCATTGTTGCAAATCCACAAAAAATGCATCAAATACTGATTGTTAAAGTTCTTACTGTAGTATTTCTCACACACGTTATATGAGATCTGCTTCCTGAGGCAGCCGAGGGCGGCGATTGCTGATATAGGTTATGTGCCCTTTAAAACATTTTCCAAAGATTTTTTTTCTTGGTGAAACAGAAATCTGTGATATGTAAGCTTACATCTTTGGAGGAAGCAAAAACAATTGTGAAATGTAAATGTAAAAATTGTGAACTGAGATATGCTGAGATATTATGGAGACCCGAAAGGGACATGAAAAATGGGTGTGAGAAAAAGCCCCAGAGTGATAGGAAAATATATTTTTTTACGTTTTTGCGTTCCCTCACAAAGATGTTTTGCGTTTCCTTGCAAAACAGTTTTTCCACAAACACTTCCTGTTCACTTCATACATGCCAACCCTCCCGTTTTTGTCAGGATTCTCCCGTATTTTACCATACTATCCCTCTATCATTCTATAAGTATTTTCCCATATTTCTCCCATATTTTTTAACTTGAAAGTACGCTGAAATTAATATAAAAATGTCTGCATTCACTTTCTTTCCATTAAAGCTGTGTGCCGATCATCGCCCTTCATACGCAACCTCTGAATCCGCGAATGCATGTATAAGCGCTGACTGATGGACGCGCTCCGCATGATAAACTGATCCCAGATCAGCTTCTGTACACATCCTTTAAAGGGCACCTATGGTAAAAAATTTACTTTTCCAGCTGTTTGGACAGCCATATGTGCATGTATGGTGTATAGACTGTCATATTGGGGTGATACAAGCACACCCAGTGCTTTTTTTTCAATTTAACAACATAAAAAACGGTGGACCAATTAGAGTGGTTTTCAAACCGACTTTACGTACCAGTGCGGTCCCCCCGCCCACCAATATTGATTGACAGGTGCGTCATCATATCCTCAGTTTGTTGATTCACGTCCGCCATTTTCAGCGTGAGTCGAAGCGATATCACTAAAGGAACACCCTTGCTCTATTTTTAGATGCAAGGCTCACTGGGCCCAACACAAGATCAATATTCTCCACATTATCGCTCTACTCGGAATTATTGGTTGTATCTTTAGGTAGGTTTGCAAACGTGTACTTCTCATTGAGTCTATCTTATACTTCAGCCGTTTGCATTTCTCGCGATCACAGAAACTCCCTGTGATCTTAACTAGGTGCTGCTACACCTGACGCTGCGCCATGCGTTTTAGAATTCTAAACATAGGTTTCTATCAGGGTACACACAACAGCGTGACGATTCGGGACACTTCATGTTTCTGCCGCGCCACAGAGAGTGTCTGGTGTACCGTGTCGCAGCTTCGAGCGACGCATCCCGTGCCTCAGTCAAAGTTAATTCCAGTGTGCGTGGTTATTAATCTCGGTGTACAAGCTCAGTACTTGAAACTAGCACACAGTTGGCTGTAAAACTATACAAAGACACAAATGATTTTGTACTCTCTGCTTGGTCTGTGTCCGAGTCGTATATGTACGACTGAATGCGGATCCTCTCCCTCCTGCTCCTTCTCTCAGTCTGCCTGTCTGACTCTGAGCGGGTGAGCTCATGGCTCCGCCCCCTTGTTATGTTTGGCGGGAAGCTGAAACTAATCTACATGTGAAGCAACACACCCCCAAATCAGCGAACTGTGGACACGCCCCCAACATGACACTTTTTAACACATTATAATAAAAAATCTGAGTGTGTTTTAAACTGAACCTAAACTGGCACACTCAGAAGAACCATAATATTAATATTAAATCATAAAAAAGAGGTAAACTATGTGCCCTTTAAAGTAACGCCTCTGTTATCAAACTAGTGAAGAGCAGCAAATGAATCTCTCGTTTTGTTTTGTTTGATAACAGAGGTGTCACTTTAAGAATGCACAGATCTATAATGAAAGCATTTGATTACTTTAGTAACTGTTTGTGCTCATTTAAGAGAAAATTTGTTGTGTTTAAAATAAAACATGCAGGACGGGTATCTTTACACATTAATAAGTGTATTTGTCTGTTCAAACCAGTGGTACTCAACCCTGTTCCTGGAGATCGACCCTCCTGCAAAGTTCAGCTCCAACTCTGATCAAACACACCTGAACCAATTAATTAGGACCTGAACAGCACTTGATAATTACAGACAGGTGTGTTTGATATGGGTTGCAACTGAAATCTGCAGGAAGGTCGATCTCCAGGAACAGGGTTGGTCACCCCTGGTTTAAACACACACCCGATTCCCAGAGTGTCCTGTACTTTTGCTCCTCTTTAAATGGCGTGTACAGAAGCTGATCTGGGATCAGTTTATCATACGGAGCGCGTCCGTCAGTCAGGTTGCATATGAATGGCGATGATCGACGCACCGCTTTAATGGAAAGAAAGTGAATGCAGATATTTTTATATTAATTTCAGCATGCTTTCAAGATTACAAATATAAGAAATATGGGAAAATACTTAATGATAGGATGATAGCGGGAGAGAATGGTAAAATACGGGGGAATCCTGGCAAAAACAGGGGGTTGACAGGTATGAAGTGAACAGGAAGTGTTTGTGGAAAAACTGTTTTGCGAGGCAACACAAAAACTTTAAAAAAATATCTTCTTAATCTCCTATTTTGTTGTACCCTGATCTACCCCCTGCTATTCAAAACATTAGTTTTCGATCATGGAGACTTAAGGGGATTTTAGAATTAGATCAGATATTTGACAACAGGAATCTGAAATCATTTCAGTTATTAAAACAGGAATTTCATTTACCAAATAACGACTTTTATACATTTTTGCAACTACGACATTTTCTAGAATCGTCCCTTAAGGATGGCGGAATACATCTTGACCTTTCTGACATGGAAAAACAAATGTATTCTTCATTTTCTCTCAAAGGGAAGATATCTTTTTTTTACTCGATGTTATCTAATGTAGCTTGAAAGCTATAAGGGAGAAAGACTGTGGAACAAATTTTAGTGAAGAAGAATGGCTTTCGGTCTGTTCTGGCATATTTTTCAAAGGGGCCACAATATCAAACCATGAGCAAAACTTTAAAATCTTTTACAGAACTTATTTAACGCCAGTTCGTCTAAATAAGATATTTCCTGGTGTTTCTCAGTGTTGTTTTAAGTGCAAATCCAATGTTGGTACTGTGATGCATGTATTCTGGGACTGTGACATGATAAAGACATACTGGAAAGAAATCCACAAATTAGTTCAGAAGATTATAGATAAACCTTTTGCCCTTTCTCCAGCTGTTTATCTTCTGAATTGTAAAACTGCTCTACAACTCAGCCACAGACTAGAATCTGTTACACTTTTTGCACATATCTAGCAAGAAAATGTATTCATTTGTTGTGGTCCTCTCTTAACATTCCTTCAGTCAATATGTGGATAAATCAGATTGCCATTTTCTTACCCTTGGAAAAACTGACTTATGACTTCTGGTGAATCTGATGATTTCTGGCATATCTGGAATCCTCTATGGGACTTTTTGGAGAATGAATCTTGAAAGACTGTATCTTATTTTATATCATTTTTATTTGAATTTATTTATTTTTTGTTAATCTTACCCTTCACAAAACTTGAATTACTAGCCGATGGACGATTGTATAATAGATGGCTATATTATTTTATATATCTTGACATGAGACACCCATACCACTGTTCTGTCATTGTCACAATCTTTAAATAATAATAAAAAATAAAAAATAAAAAATATATCTTCCTATCACTCTGATCAACCCCCAACCCCCCCACCCCCCCCCCCTTTTTTTTCTCACACCGTTTTTTTTTTTTCCTTCCACCAGTTTTTTCCCTACCATCACGTCCCTTCCGGGTCCCCGTAGAGATATAAACTTACAAGGAAAAAAATTAAACTAAAAATATAGTTTTTTTTTAATAAAGATGTAAATTCGTTTTTGCATTTGTTTATAACGTTGCTTTTCAAATGATTCGTTTTTCATTCTGTCAGTGCAGAAAAGAATTATGACGCGTGTACGGTGCTCTAGCGACAGACGCTAGAGGCCATGGTCTTTAGCCTCCTTGTTAGAGCAACCGACTCCCATACAGAAAATTGCCGGTTCGATCCCAGCTCAGGGTGGGTTGGGTGCAGTAGGACCAGTGGGTTACACGTGGGGGCTCGTCCGGGATGGGGGTGAGTGTAACAGAGGCCAGCTAGCAAAGTGCTATGCAGGTAACCTCACTCCTCTGACCTCTAAAGTTGCTCTAGCGACAGACGCTAGAGGCCATGGTCTTTAGCCTCCTTGTTAGAGCAACCGACTCGCATACAGAAAATCGCCGGTTCGATCCCAGCTCAGAGTGGGTTGGGTGCAGTAGGACTGGTGGGTTACACGTGTATAGTTCTGAAAAAAATTACTTACAATTATGATCTATAACTAGAAATTGTGAGTTTCTAACACATTTGTGAGTAAAAACATCAGTTACGAGAAGCAAACTCCTAGAGATATATAGTAAATTTCTTAAATTTTTTTTTTTTCATGGTTTTGAATTATGGTTATGTTTATTCTGACTTTATATCTCACTTTTTTTTACCCAAAATTACATGAGTCCAGGAAATAAACTCAAAATTGCAAAAAAAAAAAAAAGTGCTAATATTAAAAATAGTCAAAATTGCTAGACTGACTGACATTTACAGGTTAGAAATCGCCATGAGTTTATAAAACAATTCTGATGAAGTAAACTGCAAGATTAAACTAAACATAAAGGTTTTAATAACCTATTTCTAATAACCGATTTCTCTTTGCCATTATGACAGTACAGTATATATATATATATATATATATCTCAGTTGTGATTGTGAACACGAACTGTGGAAAAAAAATTATTTCACTTTTATTATTATTCCAAGGCTGAAACAAGCTTCAACACTTTACAGTCATCTAACGGTTTGCTTCCTCTGTGTTTGTAACATGTGTAATGCAGGACTCTCAGGACTTGTACAGTGAGTGTTTGCGCAAGTTTTGGAGTTGCCCTCGCTGTGACCTTTACATGCCCCTCACGCCTCTGGAGCGCATGCAGCACGAGGCCTCCTGCAGGCCAGCAGAGGAACAGCAGCCCGAGGACGGTGAGATCTGTCACTCTGTACATTGAGGCCTGTGTTGATGATTTACTTTTGGCCAATCTGCTCCTGCTTCCCATGACAAAAATCTGATTTTTTTCATTAGCTTTTGGATTGTTATGAAAAATATACTCTGCAATCAACAAAGCTTTGATTCTTCGTTATGTTAACTGGGTAATAACTATGTACTGCTACATCTAAACAGTGTCTTTACGTGTAGTAACCATAGTATAAGTGGAATAATAGACACCAGGCCAATGAATTATTAGAAAATAATACACACCTGAGGTGGTCATGCAAAGTGTTTTATAATAATTAGGGAGTAAAGGCAATTATTCCACCTATAGTTACTACATCTAAAAACATTGTTGTGTTTGGAGACGATTGTCAGGTTTTTGTCCGCAAACAACTCCATTGTGTAGGACTAGTTTCTTACAAATCTCATCTAAAGCCTTCTGCTTTTACTTGATTTAATTTTTGTCTCTTGATTTAGCTGTGAAATAATTGAAATCATTCAGTGTTTAACAGCAGATGGTGCTCTAGGCTAGTTTTTAAACAGCAGATGGCGCTCTTGGCTGGTTTTTAACAGAAAATGGCGCTGTAGGCTAGTTTTTAAACAACAGATGGCGCTCTAGGCTAGTTTTTAACAGCAGACAATGCTCTAGGCTAGTGTTTACCAGTAGATGGCGCTCTAGGCTAGTTTTTAACAGCAGATGATGTTCTAGACCAGTTTTAACAGCAGAGGCAGCTCTAGGCTAATGTTTAACAGCAGATGGCGCTCTTGCCTGGTTTTTAACTGCAGATGATGCTCTAGACCAGTTTATAACAGCAGATGCAGCTCTAGGCTAATGTTTAACAGCAGATGGCGCTCTTGCCTGGTTTTTAACTGCAGATGATGCTCTAGACCAGTTTATAACAGCAGATGCAGCTCTAGGCTAATGTTTAACAGCAGACGGCGCTCAAGACAAGTGTTTAACAGCAGATGGCACTCTAGACTAATTCAACAGCAGATGGCGCTCAAGACCAGTGTTTAACAGCAGATGGCGCTCTAGACTAGTTTAACAGCAGATGGCGCTCAAGACCAGTGTTTAACAGCAGATGGCGCTCTAGACTAGTTTAACAGCAGATGGCGCTCAAGACCAGTGTTTAACAGCAGATGGCGCTCTAGACTAGTTTAACAGCAGATGGCGCTCTAGACTAGTGTTTAACAGCAGATGGCACTCTAGACTAGTGTTTAACAGCAGATGGCACTCAAGACCAGTGTTTAACAGCAGATGGCGCTCTAGACTAGTTTAACAGCAGATGGCGCTCTAGACTAGTGCTTAACAGCAGATGGCGCTCTAGTCTAGTGTTTAACAGCAGATGGCGCTCAAGACTAGTTTAACAGCAGATGGCGCTCTAGACTAGTGTTTAACAGCAGATGGTGCTCTAGGCTAGTGTTTAACAGCAGATGGCGCTCTAGGCTGGTTTTTAACTGCAGATGGTGCTCTAGACTAGTGTTTAACAGCAGATGGCGCTCAAGACTAGTGTTTAACAGCAGATGGCACTCTAGACTAGTTTAACAGCAGATGGCGCTCAAGACCAGTGTTTAACAGCAGATGGCGCTCTAGACTAGTTTAACAGCAGATGGCACTCTAGACTAGTTTAACAGCAGATGGCGCTCAAGACCAGTGTTTAACAGCAGATGGCGCTCTAGACTAGTTTAACAGCAGATGGCGCTCTAGACTAGTGTTTAACAGCAGATGGCGCTCTAGACTAGTGTTTAACAGCAGATGGCGCTCTAGACTAGTGTTTACCAGCAGATTGCTACTCTTGGCTAGTTTTTAACTTTACACTCAAATGCTCACAAGGAAGACACTTGTGTGTATGTGAATCCTGTAAGTTGGCCTTTATGATACCAGTGTTTTAAGGTAGACACAGCTTACTATAAACACTTGAAATTCTATGATATTTTGTAGTGTAGTGGGAAGCCCCGTCATCTCACAGCAAAAAGGTCACTGTTTCGAGCCTCAGCTGGGTCAGTTGGCATTTCTGTGTGGAGTTTGCATGTTCTCCCCGTGTTGGCGTGGGTTTTCCTCCGGGTGCTCCGGTTTCCTCCACAAGTCCAAAGACATGTGCTATTGGTGAATTGGATAAGCTAAATTGTCCATATTGTATGTGTGTAAATGAGAGTGTATGGGTGTTTCTCAGTGATGGGTTGCAGCTGGAAGAGCATCCGCTACGTAAAAAACATATGCTGGATAAGTTGGTGGTTCATTCCACTGTGGCAACCCCTGATTAATGAAGGGATTAAGCCGAAAAGAAAATGAATGTATGGATATAAGCAGAATAAGGCTGTTTGGAACTCATACAGTATCATCTGCCGTTAAAAACTAATCTCTAAAGTCTAAGAATTTCTACAATGATGCCACAGATTTAAATGCTACAGATGTCCAATTTTAATAATCAATTCAAAATGTAAAGGCTTTTTGTCTTTGTTTTCACAGAGCCTGAAAGTGTAAATCCATCCTCGTCGTCTTCATCTGCTCTGACCAGGGTTTACCACTGTGATATCTGTAATAAAGATCTGACACTCACCTCAACTGAGATCCTGAAACACAAACGCCAGCATCTGTCCGCAGCTCAAACATGACCAGACACACACACACCACCAATGTCTATCGAGCTAATCTGTCAGTCATATTCTCTCCAGCACATATGTAAATAAATCAGAAAACATTCTTTATGTCAATCCACTACTTCTTGCTTGTAATGAGAGAGTTCATCCAAAATGGAAAAGACCTCACCATGGACTCACACTTAAGTGGTTTTAAACTTATGAATTTCTTTCTTCTGTTGAACACAAAGGAAGATAACATGAAGAATGTTGGAAAAACAACATTCTTTATGAGTCTCTTTCTACTGTTGAACACAAAACAATATATTCTGAAGAAGCTTAGAAACCAGCAGCCTTTGACATCTATGGTAGGAACTAAAAAACACAATGTCAATGGCTTTTTCCAACATTCTTCATTATATCCTCCTTTGATATCTTCCTTTGTTAAACAGAAGACAAACTCAAACAGGTTTGGAATAAACAAAGGATGAGTAAATGATGTCAGAATTTTGGGTGTAATTTTTGGGTGAACTATCTCTTTAATTCAGTGTATTTGATCCTGAGATTGTATTACACTGAGCAGTGCGCCCTCTTGTGGACAAATTCAGAAAGTGTGTGGGGAAAAATTACTCTATCTAGTGGCCATTGTGGTTTTATATTAATCTATATTGTTAAAATCATATATGAATTGATATGAATGTCCTTTAAAATTACTTCATGTCGTTTAAAACACACACTCATTTTTATATCCCGGTGGGGACGTTCATAAACATAATGAGGTTTCTACTGTACAAAACCATGGCCTATAGACCATTTAGAGGGATGTAAACAAAAACAATGGTCCCAACATATTTCCTGTATTACATTTTTAATTTTTATAGCTTCCGAGAATCTAAAAAGAGCCACATATTGATTAATAATTTTATATATCTGTAAAACATTAAGTTATGAATCTTCTTACAGTTATGAAATAGTTTGATAACAAGCAGGAAATGACATGACAACATTGAAAATGGTCTATATCATACTCCTAAACCTGACTGTTGAGAAGTATTCAACTAAGTTTGCCAGTTTAAAGGTGATGATCACTGTGGTGCATCGATTAGAATGCATGAGACGAGGTAAATAAATAATGTTGCTTTATTCCACACTGGTGAATAGAGATGTGGTTTCTACAAAAAAGGAATAACAATAAACAATATTAAATCAAAGTTACATTTGTAATACAACATTAAACATAGTACAGTTGGATCAAATATTATACAGGTAAGTAGTTAGGTGCAAATGGATAATTGTATTAAGATACTGACAGCAGCATAATATGGAGTCCAAATTGCTGCTAACTGGGTGTTTATGACACAAACTGGGTCACATGTTGCATGAAATATAGACAAAGGCTGAAATAATCATACATACTGCCTAACATAATATAAACAGGTTGAAATCGAACAATATACACACAGCTGGTAACTTATTAACTTCAATAACGACGTGAGTATCAAATTAGCGGCAGCTAATTATTGCTGCGTCATCTCAAATCACGGCGATCACAGAACGTCGAATTAATGCTGGTAAACAGCATAAAAACTCTTCTAACATACTCCTTAAGTCTCAGTAAACATACAGTACGTGAACATTTATGTACTCACGGTTTAAAACACGCACAAATTCACCAAACAACACTGATTAGCAACACACAACTTCTCTGCCCGTGGCTTCACTCCGACTGCATTGTTCTCTCGTGTGCTCGCGTGCACGTCTTTCAAAGGCACATAGGATAAGTAGTCCAATAGTGACCTCTACAGGACAGGTTGGTGTAATGCTTTATAACAGCCGCCCCCAAATTTGTTGCACAAATTTGCAGTCACTCCAGCAACACTTTCTCTAATCATCGGACACAGTGGGGAGGCGGATCAGCCTGCTAGTCGGCCTGATGTAGGATCGATCCTTCACTTGAACCTCTGCTGTTCGGATTCTCCCGTCCGCTCCTGGGAACGCCTTGATGACTCGTCCTATTGGCCATAGTGCTCTGGGCAGTTGAGGGTCCACTATGAGAACTACTGTATCTGGTTGTAGAGGGTTTGTGTCCGTTTGCCATTTTTCTCGTGTTTGCAAGGCAGGTAAGTAATTCTTCAAGAACTGGGACCAGAATCGGTCAGCAAGGACTTGACAGGATCTCCAGCGCCGTCGACTGAGTCCTGCTGAGTCATGGTAAAGTATTTGTGGCAAAGAAGGGTCTAGCCGCCCCATTAGAAGCAGATTTGGGGTTACTGGGTCTGGGTCAGCCACATCAGAAGAGATGTAACCTAACGGCTTGGAATTCAAGATTCCTTCAATTTCAATCAAGATGGTGTTAAGCATCTCTTCTGTCACCGACTGAGCATTGAGCGTGGCATATAATGCTGTCTTTATGGATCGGATTTCCCTTTCCCAGGAACCTCCGAAGTGCGGGGCGTTAGGGGGGTTAAATATAAACTTGATCTGATGCTCTGCCAGGAGCGTTTGAAGGGAAGGGTGCATGTCTTTGAAGGAATCACTGAGTTCTCGCTCACCTCCTTTGAAATTAGTGCCTTGGTCAGACAGTACTTCAGCGGGCTTGCCTCTGCGAGAAATAAACCTTCTTAAGGACATCAGGAACGAATCTGTGTCGAGACTGGTTAGGATTTCGATGTGCACTGCCCTTGTCGTCAAGCATTTAAATAGGATCCCCCATCTCTTTTCATTACGGCGGCCTATTTTTACAAGAAAGGGGCCAAAGCAGTCCATTCCTGTTGAAAAGAAGGGGGGACTGTGGAGGCGCAGGCGTGCAGGAGGTAAGTCTGCCATGCGAGGAACCACTGGCTGAGCTCTCCATTTTTGACATTCCACACAGCCACGTTGCTCCTTTCGAACTGCCTCGTGGCCACGCAGTATCCAGTACTAGCGTCTTAACTCCCCAAACAGTCTTTCCGAGCCAGGGTGCTTAAGGTTACTGTCAACATGTCTGATGAGCATCTTAGTCACTGGGTGCTTTGGATCCAATACAACCGGATGAGCAGTTTCTAGTTCTAACTGGTTGCATCTGCGTAGCCTGCCACCAACGCGAATGATGTTCATCTCTTCATCAAGTTCAGGTGCTAACATAGCTAGGCGACTTGATGATGGCACTGGTTTACCAGCAGTAAGAGACTGAGTCTCCTCCGGGAAACTCTCTTTCTGGGCAGCTCTGAAAATCTCTAATTCTGCCATCTGGTAGGTTTCTGCGGTAGGGCCTGGAGAGTCAGATGGGGTCGCCTCATGTAGATACTGTGCAGTTGCTTTCAACAAGTCATTAAAGCAGTGAAAGTCTTTGGGGTCAGGATAACCAGGGTTAAGGGTGTTTGTAACAATATTTAAGCAGGAAGCAGGTTTACGTAACTCTTCTGAATCTTCCTCTTTGGGGCCGACTGGGATATTAGGCCAGTATTTGGGTGAAAGCCACAGAAAGGGAGGTCCCTTGATCCATCGATTCTCACCTGTCAGTTCCAACAGAGTTTTCCCCCTTGTGATGTCATCAGCTGGGTTATTTAGGGAGTCAACATAGTGCCAGTTTGTGCTATCAGTTAGATCCTGAATTTCGGCGACTCTTGTCCCGACAAAAACCTTGAACCGGCAGGAATCAGAGTGAATCCAAGTAAGGACTGTGGTTGAGTCGGTCCATAGTGTGATCCGATCAATGTTTAGGGTCAGTTCTCTTTGTAGCAGATGTGCAAGTTGGGCGCCAGTGAGGGCGGCACACAGCTCCAGCCTTGGCACTGATAGCTGCTTCTTAGGAGCTACCCGTGATCTTGAAGTAATGAAGGCTACTTCTACTTGACCATGTGGATCTTCAGTGCGCAGGTATCCAACACACCCATAAGCCCGTTCTGACGCATCACAGAAGATATGCACTTCTCTTGTACAACTGGGGTGGTCTAGGTGAGGTTTTGTGTAACATCGGGGCAAGCTCAGTTTCTCCAGATGAGGCAGTTCACTCTCCCATGCTAACCAAGCTTCCAGTATGTCGCTAGGGAGTAATGGATCATCCCATTCTCTCTGTTTATTCCATAACATCTGCACAAGGGTTTTGGCTTTTTCTGGTGAAGGGAAGCTTTGGAGCCAATTGTCCACGTAAAAGTGCCTCTCAACTGCGTCACGAACCTCATCGCCTTCCTGACTGTGGTCAGTAATGTGCCTTTGAAGTGCATATGTGGCACAGCATGGGGAACAGGTTGTCCCAAAGGGCAGGACCAGCCATTCATACACGCTAGGTGGGCTGTCTTTGCTCAGGTCACGCCATAGGAACCGTAAGAGGGGTCTGTCCTCAGGGAGGAGTCTCACCTGATGGAACATTCCTTTTATGTCGCTGCTGATGGCTGTGGTATGTTCCCTGAATCTCAACAAGACACCCAATAATGAAGAGCTCAGATTGGGTCCAGGCAGCAGGAGTTCGTTCAGATTATGTCCTTGATGTGTAAAGGAACAGTTGAACACAATTCTGGCCTTCTCATTGTGGGTCACCATGTGATGTGGTATGAACCATGACTCACTAGAGGACTCCCATAAGTCTTGGCTCACTCTTTCAACATATCCTGAGTTTTCAAGTTTTAGAATTTCTGCATTGTACGCTGTGGCGCGATCTGGGTCTTTGAGCAGGCGCTTCTCTGTATTGCGAAGATTGGCAAGGACAGAAGTTGGTGGGGCAAACAAGGTTGGCATGGACTGCACTCTTAGCAAGGGTGTGGCATATCTCTGTACTCCATCTACGTTCACTCTAACAGTCTTGGTCTGCAGGAGATCCATAGCTGCCTGATCCTGCCGAGATCTTGTAACTAGCTTCTCATTTTTGTATGGCAAGACATCAAGCTTCCAAAGATTTTCCACATGATTATGCAGCTCGGCTGATGGCGAGAGTGTAGATGTGAACAAGCATGACTGGGATCCATTCTGTAATGGTAAGTACTTAGTAGGGCCTTGAAGTGTCCAGCCAAGTCTTGTCTTAACAGCAGCTGGTCCCCCTGGAGGTCCAAATCTTACAGGTTGAATTGGAGTTATCAGATGTGGGAAATCTGAACCAATGAGAAGGAGAGGTTTGGCACCTTTTATGTCTGGTAGGGGCAACTTTCGAAGGTGTCTATATTTACACTGCAGTCGTTCAATTGGGTATGTGTGGTCTGCTAGACCTAGCTGATCAGCAGTGAAGGCACTTATTATCTTATAGACTCTCTCAGGTTGGCTGGCGGGTGAGATAGAGAAGGAAACAGATGAGCCTTGTATCACCCGGAGGTCTTGTCGTACTGTTCTAAGGGTAAGGCTCTCAGATTGACCTTGTAATTTCAGCTTCTGTGCTGCTTCTTGAAGGAGAATGGTTCGTTCTGATCCATCATCTAAGACAGCGTATGTTTCCAGGGTATGACTGCCATTACGCAGAAGCACTTTACTGACTTTAAGGAGGACTTGACTGCACCCAGCTTTCCTATCAAGATACAGGATATCAGTGGAAGAGTTAACCAGTCCGCAAGTCGTTTCATCCCTGTGTTTCTCCTCATTACACAGTTCTCCTGGTTGAGTATTTATTTCGTGAAGCGCAGTCAGATGCTTGCCTTTACAGTTACTGCATTGTGCTCTTAGACGACACTGGGCTGCTTGGTGACCTCGACCGCATCTCCAGCAACGCCGGTTGTTTATGACCCATTGCTTCTGCTGCTGTCTGGTGAGCTGAGAGAAGTTGGAACAATCATCTAGATTGTGCAGGTTATTACAGCAGTAAGGACAGTATACTCTGACCTTTTCAGGCCACTGTGAAGGAGACTTTGTTGCAGAAGGTGCTTCAATCAGGGTAGTTTGTGTAGAGCCTAATAAAACATTCATTGACTTGCTTCGTGTTTTACCCTCTCTCTTTGGCTCTCTTTGCCTATTGGCAGCCTCTCTGCCAGTCTCTATGCGGTCAAGCATATCACCACCTTCTTGGATCTGCAGCTCATACTCCAACCACTCTGAGAAGTCCATAAGGGAGGGAACTCCTTTCCTTTGGGGGTGAAAATATCGCCTAAAGTTGGCCCTAAACTCCTGTGGTAATTTGCTGCTTAGCCTGGCCACATGTGACCCACACTGAAGTTCAACACGTCCTTCCTGCTCAAGTTGTTCAAGCATTCCGACCAGAGCTCTAACCCTCAGTGCGAATTTACGAAATCCCACAGAGTCTCCTGATCGGATAGTTGGCCCATCCATTAGCTCTGCTATTCTCCTCAGCGCCAGTTGGTGAGGTTGTCCATAGTGCTTAATGAGTGAGGCCATAGTATCTGAGTAGGGAAACAACGAGTTACTATACGAGTCAGCTATTAGAAGTGGCTCTTCAAATTTGAGATGATCCACCAGAATTTGGTATTTGAATCTCTCTGTAGCGTCAGGTGGGAGAATGTTCTCCAGGGATATCCGAAGCCTAGCAAATTCTCTGGGATCATCACAAGTGAAGTCGGGAATGGAAGGTTTGGGACCCCTATATGATCTCTCTTGTCTACGGGGTTGTAAATCAGTAAATTTATAGTCTCTTGGTGGGGGCAATGGGGGAGCTGCTGTATTACTATAGTCTGACCAAGACTCTGACTCATCTGGTTCATCGTTTGGCTGGTAATAATTTGGTGTAGATGGGGGAGATGACCGTTTTAGTTCTAGTTTATGAATTCGCTCTTTCAGCTCTTCCATAAAATCTGAGATATCTGGATTGGGCTGTTTATGCCGTTCATAATGTGTCACAGGGGGAGGGGGTGGTAGCCATTCCTCTTCAGTTTCCTCAATAACGGGCTGCTGACCAAGCCTTTGTGCTACATTGTTGGGAGTCTTTATCAGGGCACTGTGAGCAGGCACTGCTACTGATTGTGAAAGAGGATGAGGTGCCGAAACAGGGGACAGAACAGCATTCTGGTTTATACGCTGCTGCATTTCTATCATGGTCGAGTGTAACTTCCTATTATCTTCCTGCAACTGCTGAATAACTTCTAGCACCGATGGGGTATAATGTGATGGTGCAGGAGTGCTCTCATAAAGGGGAACATGACTTGAGCCCAAATTCCTTTCTTCCATCCCTCCTGTGCTCCAGTTACGGGCAGTGGGATACTTTGGGAGAGGTGTCATCTCGGCAGATCTCTCCATATAACTCCCTCTGTCCATCATACTAGCAGGATGTTGCCTTGGCTGTTCACGTTCTACTAGTCTTGGAAGGTCAACTTCATACTGCTCTAACCAGGCTGGGGGACGTCGGGAGCGGCGTGAGCGAACATCATCCGGTCTAATGGGTCTATCTGATGGAACACGGGCCATATTATCCACAGTAATCACCAACTCCGGCTCGAAGGACCAATTTTGTTGAGAAGTATTCAACTAAGTTTGCCAGTTTAAAGGTGATGATCACTGTGGTGCATCGATTAGAATGCATGAGACGAGGTAAATAAATAATGTTGCTTTATTCCACACTGGTGAATAGAGATGTGGTTTCTACAAAAAAGGAATAACAATAAACAATATTAAATCAAAGTTACATTTGTAATACAACATTAAACATAGTACAGTTGGATCAAATATTATACAGGTAAGTAGTTAGGTGCAAATGGATAATTGTATTAAGATACTGACAGCAGCACAATATGGAGTCCAAATTGCTGCTAACTGGGTGTTTATGACACAAACTGGGTCACATGTTGCATGAAATATAGACAAAGGCTGAAATAATCATACATACTGCCTAACATAATATAAACAGGTTGAAATCGAACAATATACACACAGCTGGTAACTTATTAACTTCAATAACGACGTGAGTATCAAATTAGCGGCAGCTAATTATTGCTGCGTCATCTCAAATCACGGCGATCACAGAACGTCGAATTAATGCTGGTAAACAGCATAAAAACTCTTCTAACATACTCCTTAAGTCTCAGTAAACATACAGTACGTGAACATTTATGTACTCACGGTTTAAAACACGCACAAATTCACCAAACAACACTGATTAGCAACACACAACTTCTCTGCCCGTGGCTTCACTCCGACTGCATTGTTCTCTCGTGTGCTCGCGTGCACGTCTTTCAAAGGCACATAGGATAAGTAGTCCAATAGTGACCTCTACAGGACAGGTTGGTGTAATGCTTTATAACACTGACCCTCACAGGAAACAATACAGTTTTACATTTAAATACTTCATTTAGTATGATTTATAAATATATTTGCCTGTGGGGACCTTTAAGTCCCCAAGGTGAAAAGTACCAGTCTATCAGTGCCCTCCACTAGGATATATTGTACCTGTTTAACTGCTTGGCAGCAGATTTTCCAATTCGTGGTTTTCCTGCAGAATTAGTCTACTTTTATAACCACTTGCAGCTAATTTTAATATTGTTCAGCGATTAAATTTATTTGGTTTCCTTAGAGAATTTTACTTTACTAAATGTATTTTAGGAATTATAATGAAACACGAGCACACTACAGGTGTGTCATTTTTATGGTAACAACTTGGCAGGGACTCTTTAGAACTGTTACTAAATTATAACTATAAAAGTATCACAGACGAAAGTTTGTCGAGTAACAATTAAATTTATACCTTAAATGTTTATTTTAAATTTTAATATATTTAATTTTAACTTACTTTCAAAAGTTTATCGTTCACTTTCGCCAGAGTCGTTTGAATTATAGACAGGTTTGAATTTCCCACCCGGCGCCCGCATCTCTAACGTTTTTCACTGGACAGCACACGACAGTCATTAAGAGTTGTGAGTTAAGGTAAGATTATGTTTTATGAAAACAAATTTTGTGTAATTACGAATGTTATTTCCATAGAAAAACCATACAGTAATGTAAACTGTTTACAGATGTGCGGTGGTATATTTCGAGTTCTGATATTGTATCATTTTGTTGAAAACAATCTGGCAACCCTGTTAGTAACATTAGTGTGCTAAAGACGATCTGCTGAAGTTCAAAACCATAGTTCAAAACAAGCGTCAGAATGAGAGGAAACTGAGTTTAGGGACTGAATATTAAAAATTTCATACACAAACATCTTTACTACCCAGTGAGAGGTAGTTCTGTGGGTGAGAACGCCTTGAAGCCAGAGGGATGACCAGACTTGAAGAAAGACAACCGTAAGTCAAATAACCACTCATTACAACCGGGATCTGAAGGACAGAAACACACAACACATCAAATTCTTGAAGTAAATGAGCTTCGGATAGTGGTGACTCCTGTTTTGTCAGTTAAAAAAATAGTAAACAGGCAGTTCACATAAGCTTAACAAAACTGATGATAGAATATTGGGAATAGGTTGTCAGGTTAAATGAGTCTTGCTTTGGACAGAGATATTCGGAGGATAGGGTTAGAATTTTTTATAAACAGCTTGGATATCCATCTTGTCTTGTATCAACGGTTCAGGCTAGTATTAGTGTAATGGTGCGAATGGTATTTTCTTTGCACACTTTAGTACAAACTGAATATTGTTGAAATCTTACCTGAGTACTGTTGCTGACCACGTTGCTTGTACGACCACAGTATTTCCATTTTGTGATGGCTACTTCCAAACCTCAGATCTTTTTGAACATGATTTCAGGTGTCCGCCAAATCACTAAATCTTAAAGGGATAGTTCACTCAAATATGAAAATTTTGCCATAATTTACGCTCCCTTTACTTGTTTCAAGCCTTTATGCGTTAAACATGAAAGACAAATCCTGTGGGGAGAAAAATGTTGGAAACCTGTAACCAATGACTTGGAAGTATTTGTTTTTCTTACTATGGATGTCAATGTTTACAGGTTTTTAGCTTTCTTCAAAATATCTTCCTCTGTTGTCGTTTTTGGGTGTTATTTTAAACAAAGAATTAAGGCAGATCAGTTAAAGCTATAATAGCCAAAATAAAATAAAATTTACAAATAAATAAGGTGTTTATAATTAAGAAATTTTCATTCAATGTTTTTATCCTATAACCCTAATTGATGCGTTTTGTAAGATGTATCCTATTGTCTTATTCCAGTATGACAATGTCAAGATTCAACAGGAAGGAATTGTGAAAGTAGGCTTAATTTTCACATGAATTGACCACCAGTTTACATGAACTTCAGTGACTATCTTAAGATGTGCAGGTAGGAAATTTAAATAATATTACAAATTTATTTTATTTATTTATTTTTTACCTCATAGTCTTTTTATTGGCTTCCATAGTATTTTTTTGTTCCTATTAGGATTGTCACGGTACTGGAATTCGATACCAATCAATACTGGAGTTTTAAAAACGTTCATCTCCAGCGAACATTTGAGCGGGTTCTTAAACAGCGCTGATTTGCCATTGTGTTCACATACTCAACAGAAATGACTGTGATTGGCAGTGAAGGTCACCAGTTCACCGAACTCACTGTTGTTTACTGAGTGTAACCACAGATCCAGAGACACTGGAGCATTTTAAAGCTGCGATTCATCAGCGGATCGCTCGTATGTCAGCTTATAGACAAACCAGCTAATCGACGTGACTTTGAAACACTTCAGTGTCCCTGTATCTGTGGTTACACTCAGTAAACAACGGTGAGTTCGGTGAACTGATGACCTTCACTGCCAATCACAGTCATTTCTGTTGAGTATGTGAACACAATAGCAATTCAGCACTGTTTAAGAACGAGCTCAACAGTGCTCAAATGTTAGCAGGAAATGGACGTTTTAAAAATTTCAGTATCGATTTGTACCGAATTCCAGTATTGTAACAACCGTAGTTCCTATACTACGGATGTCAATGGCTGCTGGTTTCTTCAGAAGTTCTTTAGAATATCTTATTTTGTGTTTAACAGAAGTTGAATGGTGAAGAATTTTCATTTCTGGGTGAACTATCCTTTTAAACCTGAAACTCTGAGAAGAAATTTATTTTTATTTAAATAAAAGAAGTGAGTATTCATCATATTGGCAAAAGTTTGTAGCTATTGTCACAATTAAAACACAAGAAAATACTGGATTCAAATGGCTTCTAAACAATAGGTCAGTTTGACCCATAAAAATGAACGGAAAGTGATGAGTTTTTGTTCATCAAAAAAAGAAAACAAATATATAAAAAAACGTGGCACAATTCAAAACACAATTGAAGGCCATTGAACATCTGTTACTGAATAAACTTAGCAAGATACAAAAACACACACACATCTGAACTGTGTGTGTGTTTTAATTAAAAATGCTTTCCCCCCCCCAAAAAAATTAGATTGTATAGTCTAAACATGTCTTGGAGTCAAATTACCAGACTTAAATTATATGCTTTTGGGACCAAAAAATAGTTATTTATATGCTTGGGTCAATTTGATTGGAGATGGAAGGAATTGTAACTTCTCTGGAAGGGGAATGGTATCTGTCAGTATCACCAGCGATCTAGCAGTTCCAGATCACTGAAGAACTACAAATCTCCACCCTAATATGACCTACAAATCCCATCATGTACCCCTAAAGGCAGGCGCCAGACCCTCATGAACTCCTCGAATGGCGAGTCCCACCATAGATATATACACTAGACATCGCATATGGACCCTGAGCATGCGTCAATACCGCCGCCATATTGGTACAGTGCTCCCAGGACAAATGTCATTCAACCTCACTTAGTCAGGACTAAAGCTAATGTAAAGATGCTGGACGTTTACGCAGCGTACAGGTGTACTAACGAGCAAACAAAGCATAAAAGCAGAACATTTCATAGGTAAGATTTCGTTTTTTACGATTTTGTATGTGAAGGAACTTTTGTGCTAAACAAGTAACATTACTGATGATAATACAGTCACTTACTGCACTGATCATATGGAAAGTAGAACCAGCTCGAACTAAATTCTAGACTTATGCTAGTTTGGTTGAATAAAATCAGCAAACAATCTAAATGAAATATGACAAGATGTTGCAGTGCCAGAAGCTTGTATTATTGTCGGCTAAGTGAACGAGTTGTTCATAATGGGCATTCATTCACAAACGAATCGCTCCCTCCGTTAGTATTAGAAGTGAAAGCGGGAGAGGAGGTGTGTTTCAGGACAGGGATTAGATCAAATGCAACAGGGAGGGAGGATAATGCATTTCCATGCACACAAGCACACGCTCTTTTTCGGCAATGTTCGTGCCGTCACTTATCCATCGATGTAGAAAAGTGATGTAAAATTATAATTTTCGGAATTTAAAAAAATATTTTGCATACGGACCACCGGGAAAACTCTCGATCATAGATATATGTGCATATATCTCTGGCTCTGAATGGTCAGTCCTCCACTGCACCTTGGTCCCACATTCAATTCAAAAGAACGCTACCCTGTACTAAAATGGCAGCTCTATTGATGCATTCCTTCCAATAGACACCGATAGCGTAGGTGACATCTAATGTAAATATCTATGGAGTCCCACAATGGATCTGGTGCCCACCATTTGGGGTGCATGAAGGGGTTTGTAGTTCATATCAGTGGGAGATTTGTAGTTCTCCAGCAATCTGCAACTGCTATATCACTAGTGATCATGACAGTAACAGGGACACAATAAAACATACCTGCCAACACTCCAGTTTTTCCCGGGAGTCTCCCGTTTTTCAGACCCATCTCCTGCCACCCTCCCGTTATTTTATTTCTCCCGGAAAACTCCTGTAATTTTACCCCCCAACCCCCCCTTGTCCTAAGCTTTTTGGTACAGTTTATAACTACCCCGGATCGCCGACTTTGGTATAGTATCTGATTGCAGCAACTGCCCGAAACCCGGTGCATAGTACAGTTACTAGCTGTGTTATTCAGACACCTCACCCCCGACACCTAGACATCCCCACCACTCCCCACCATTTTCGGAGACAAATGTTGACAGGTGTGCAATAAAATAAAGGGTAAGGAAAAGGTGTGTTTTTAGGCTTAAATATGAGCTGGATATGAGTTTCTTCAAGAAATTCATGTTATTCCAAGTGGACATGTGAATGGACAAAATCTAACGCCGTCCCAGTATTAGCATACACACACAAACACATGTAAACATGATTCAGAGTGCAAACGTTTCATTAAAATATAGAGTTAGGGTTTAATTAATGATACAAACCCACGATATGTAACACCTCAAAGCAGCAAATTGGCACAAAGTCAGAGAAGTAAGACAGCACAGAAAATAAAAACCCGTCTCCAAAAATAAATAAAGAATTAGAATAAATATCTCAATAAATATATAAACAGGTAATATTTTCCATTGATTACTTTTCAAACTAATAGACACATACATATTAAAATATGCACATTGGCAGAAATAAACAACCCGAAAAAGAAAATGAGTATTTAGGTACGTTGTTACTTAGAAATTATAGGTTATTGGTTAAATAAATCAAAAGGCACATTTATTAATAGGATGTATGACTAGGGCCCTCAAGGGTTTCTCTCTCTCTCTCTCTCTCTCTCTCTCTCTCTTTTTTTTTCTCCAGTGCTATTTTTGGGTCTTTTGTGTTTCTCTACTCATGTCTAATATTCTGCCCGTAAAGAGTGAGTGATTATGTGCGAGTGTGAGAAAATGTTTTCACATCTTTGAAGATGGACTGTAATGAGTCCAAATGGACGATGATATACAACATATGTTTGAATGGTTCAATGGTTCATCCTGCTGTAAAAACATTTTTTTTTAAAGTGACTCTAATGAGCAGTCAATACAACACTGATTCCTCTGTAACTCGGACATACGTTTTTCCCGTCACTGATATCATTCGGAGGCGTTCAAACTCAAAAATTGACTACAGGGCTGTGTCTGATTCCCTAACTCCTCTTTACTAGCAGCGAGGTACAAACAAGTTTAGAGGGCGTTGAAGTAGCAGCTTTGAGATATCTTAAAGCAATGTTTCTTAACACTTTGAGGTCCAAACCGTTAATGCCAGGCAGCGTTCGAACTGATTGGTCTAAATGCTTTATATTCTTCATCGGAAAAAGTGTTTCGTGTCAAGTCATTTGCCTGTACACAGTGAGAACAAAAATATACTGTTACACAGCCAATCAGAACACAGCTGAGGTGTTTAAACCAATAGGATTTCACTGTGGGCGGGGCTACCTGCACAGCTCCACAGACAAACTGTCCTGTGACTTTGTTGCTCTGGTGAAATGACCCAAAAGCACACAGGAGGTGCAGCGTAACCAATTTTAGTTCATGATTGAGTACTTCTCTTGTTGCCATACTAACAGATAAAGTGTTGTGTCACACACAACAATCCTTCTCTCTGAGTAATAACTAATTGCACTGCATTTTTGGTGGCGTGTACAACTACATTTCAAGGCCTCATGTCACATTTGCTGTGCAAATGTTCGGCAGATTCAGGTCTAGATTATCACTCCACTTTTTTTGGTCTATACATTTAAATATAGGCAACATTCTCAGTTGTTGGCAAGTAAAATACTATCCTATACTCTTGACAGAAGAATGAGCATGTATGTGTGTGTCGGCATGTGGTGAAAGTGGTGGTTTTGGTGAAACTGCCCTCGATCAGACCGTTCACGTTCCCTGTTCCTGAACAACTAAAAGTGGCAAGACATCAAAATGTTCTCCTTCACAAATATGTTCTAGTCGAACATGCGTGAAAAACCTATCGCAAAGACCATATACAAAACCTCACCACAGCACACAGTCCCCCGAAATAAGTGTCTCTTTCTCTATCTGCCTTCCTCTCCTCTGGACATTGAGGTAAAAATCAGTAACTTAGAGGTACAAGGGGAGTGTGTTCATTAAATCAACTGCAAAAAAATATCTTTCAATAGTTCAAGTAAAATAAGATACTCCAAAAGGTCTGATAACCATAGCTATAAACATTTTTCATCTCATATTTTCTCCCTAAATTAAAAAAATGAAATAAAAAAAACTCAAGAGAAAAGAAAACTAACAATTGTTTACACGTCACTGATCCCCATTCACTCCCCACCCCTGACTCCAACCACCAGCAAATCAGAGAGCAATCTCCTCGAACCCATGCATCCACCCAATGCCGGTACGAGCGTGAAGGGTCCGAGCAGAGAACAGAAAGAGCGGAATGCAGCAGACGGCCTCGGAGGGAGCGAGGGGAGGATATTATCATGAAGGTTTATGTAGGAGATCTGGCTCTACGGCTGTTCCTCGTCTTTGTGCTCCTGTCCCCAACACAATAAGCCCTGGCCACGTGCCCTCCCCCAGTCAGGCCTCATCGCACGGCCTTGTGCTTTCCTCCGCAGCAGCCGCATCTCTCCCCACAGCGCAGGCATGCGCGCAGGGGCAGGTAGCAGCACATGCAGGGCACGAAAAGAGACAACGCCAGCAGCGCCATCCAGCGGGCACAGCATAGCGGGTGCGGCCGGCCACCCAACGAGTCCTCGCATGAGCACGGCTCCCAGAACTCGCCCTCAGAGTCCGACATGCAATGGTAAAGTAGGCTCTCCGCGCACCACACGCACGTCCACTGTCGTAGGCAGTGTAGCGCCGGGTCGGGAGCGTCCCGGCAGCGGCCCCGTCCGTTCTCGGAGGCGCTAAAGACGGAGCGGCAGTACACGCAGCGCGACGAGCACGAGGAGGAGCCCTGCGGGCAGGAGCTGTCGTCGTCAGGGGAGATGGCTTCCCCTCCGCCAGCCCCTCGCTTGCGAGTCCGAGAGCGGGGCGTGGCAAGTGAGGTGTGAATGCAGCAGGGAGAGGGTGAGCTTTTGCCCGTCTCCTGCGGGGAGCCGCTGGCCGACGGCACCCCCGGCACGGCGTTGGGCATGCAGGTGGGTGAAGAGTTGCGCTGAGAGCCTTTGGTGTCCAGCATGACGGTGACTTCGCAGCCTGTGGTGCCCACGCCTGCCAATTCTTTCTCGAAGCGCACCACACAAAGCTCAGATTTTTCCTGCCCGCCACCCACCACCACACCCCCTGTCAGCCCACCCACCTTGGTCCGTGTAGCACCTGCGCGGCGGTAGTCCTCATAGCCACGCGTACCCCACAAGTCCTTGCAGGGGTCCAGGCTGCGGAGGTCCCCTTCTTCCAGCAGGGAGATGGTGGGCGAAAGCGGAGAGAGGGGAGAGGCAGCAGGGGGTGCTGCAGGGGGAGTCGGAGGAGCCGGAGGGGGTGGAGGGGGCGACGGAGGGTTCAACACAGCTGTGACTTGGGTGAGCTGGTGCTGGGAAGGTCGGGTGTGGATCTGTGGTAGGAGAAGAGTGAGGGTTGAATGTAATGTGATTAAAATACCATTCATTCATTCAGTGACTCAAATAAGGGCTTTAAGGTTAATCGAAATTGAATCGAATTTGAAGCGATTTGAAATATATACGCAGCGATATGTAAATATATATATATATATATATATATATATATATATATATATATATATATATATATATATATATATATATATAATTGAATTTCCTCCTCCCAGAGCAAATGTGTGACTGCCGTCTGTGTGTGACAGTCCTACTAGCCAATTGAGTGTGAGCACACTTTTGTTCTGCCCAATCAGAATCGCCCTACCAGAAGGCGTACAATAAAAAAACAAACAGGAAAGAGCGAACAAGTGGGATGATGCCATCTGTCGTACCAGCCATTTTGCTGTACCACAGCTGTACATTGAATGTCATGAAATTTTGTATAGCATCTATGATAGACAATATAATATACAGAAAGGCTCTTATCAGCCATGTTCTGTAATTTTATAATTATAATTTTTTTTGTTAGTATAAATTAGCTACACTATCTCCCTAATTTGAGTTGAACTTGTTTACAGACAGGAAAGGGCATATTATTTCTGTTTACCGTTTGCTCTAGAAAAAAAACTATTAATTTCTGAATACTTAAAAACAAATTTGAATAAATGTCGGAGTAAGTCAATATCTTTTTAGTTTCTTTTTTTTAACTAACACTCACTAAATTTTAGCAGTAAGAAGCAGCGATACAGATTATTGAGCTGAAGTTTGTCTACAAAATTGAATAGCAAATCATATCGCAATCGCTATATCTGTCAAAAAATGTGATATTTTCCCCAAATCGCACAGCCCTAACTCAAATACAGTTTCTCTGATTAAATTTTAGAAAATATTTTGTTTAGTTGCTTCACTGCTATTGTCAGACTTATTGTTAAATTCTTTTGATGTATTCAAAAGTGATAATGTTGTACTTTCATAATGATTGTTGTGCCACATGACATTACATCTTGAAATTGGTATTAAACATCTTTTTTTTTAAACACTGATACATGTTTTTGTTTGTACTGGAATGTAGCTCAGTGAAGAACCTTTAACATCCATGCAACCACTTAGAAATGTTGTTCAAAATAAGAATCTGGGTTATCTTAAAGGGTCATGAAACACCAAAACACATTTTTTGAGATGTTGACAATCATATATGTGTCCCACGCTGCTAAAAACACTATTAGGACACATATTTCACAAAAAAATGTTTTATTGGTTGTGTTTGCGTTATTTCAAAGCAAATTCGTTCTTCCAGTTTGAAAAGAAATTTTGAAGCTGCGTCACGGCCATGAGATCCTTGTGTAAATTCCAGTGTTGCTGCTCTCAGAATGTAAACATGTAAACAATAGTCTATAGAAGGGCTATTCAATTAGTTTGTCATTGGGGCCAGTTCATGAAGAGCATCCCAAATGAGGGGCCGGAGAGATAAGACTTGCAATATAAGTGATGATACAACAGCATATAAGAGCCCATATGTTGTATTTTTGCTCCTTAAGACACACACGTTGTATTTTTCTACACTGAAATGTTAATATATTGTATTTTGAAACTACATAACATTAGTGCATATTGTACAATGTGGCTTTTTTTTACAGACACATTCAAATGTAACAAAAGCAGTGCATAGCTTAAGTAGGCTTCTTCTACATTCAGACACATTCATATGTTGTTTTGAACTGCATAACAATTATGGATGCAACAATTAAAGATTTTGGTTGTACGATTATATAGTCTAAAGAATAATTATGGTTTCAGGGTTATCACATCTAATGTAAATTTAAGCTTTATATTAGCTAAGTATTTAAATGAACTGTTGTTATCATCTGCGTTCATATATGCATAATTATTTTAATAATTTGTAATAATTCATCTAACATATCTATTGTTTACATTGCACTGAAAGCCACACACAACTCTCACCGCTACGGTATGAGATGTTTTCTACTCGGTGCATCTAGAAGGCGCGAGCGCATCGCTCCGCTTTCGCGTGCATATTGGCATATATTATTACATTAAAAATAACGAACTTGCGTGTGGAAAAGATGCGATATGTGAATGGCCCGCTGCTATAGTTAATCCAGTGTGCGTGCGTATTAGCCTCAGTGTATAAGCTCGGAACTTTAAACTAGCGCACAGGTGGCATAACTTTGTTTAGTTGCAGCAGTTTCGTTCCGTGCAACAGAAACGCGGCGTTGAGAAGACTTTACCATTAAGTAGCCAAAAGTTTTCGACTGCTCGCACCACTCGATTAATGTCAGGTGACTCATGCTCTGTGCAGCCTTTACCTGCAGCTTGTGCTGTATTGAACAGACGCACTTCACTTCATAACTATAGAGGCTGTTTTTTGACTGAACAAAATATATTTTTGATGTCTTGGTTACACTATTCGGAGGGCCGGAACAAATTGCCTTGCAGGCCAGGTTCGGCTGTTAGATTACATGGCTGTTTGACGCTATTCTCTGCACCTATCGAGTCTCTGCATCTACCAAGACATACAGAGGGTTTTTTTTTCTCTCATACGGCGTGTGGTATTAAAAATTCCATTAAAACAACACTCTTTCAGCAATTTCGCCCATCCAATGTCTTGTTTTTCACGGGGGCATGCATGAAATGTTCCTAAATGAAAGTGAAGGTGCCAAACTGCAGTTAAAGTCAACAAATTAAGAATGAAACACTCGAAATTACATGAAACTCCTGAGAAAAAGTGGATAGCGCGGTGACACAATGACGTTAATCGTATTATGTGCTATAACATGTAAAACGGTATTATCAAAGAAACAATTTTGTTTATCAAACAGCAACTCATGTAAACACCTTCATCATATTATTGTTTTATTCAGATTAAGACAAATAATTCGATTACTGATGTCCATGTAAACGTAGTCAGTGTCTATCTCCCCTGTGTCAGTGTTGCTGATGTGAAAATCAGCGTGTGCACGTACTGAAACTCCCCTTTTCAAACCCTTCTTATTCGCCACTCGACACTCCCACCTAAACAAAGCTGGACTCACTCACTTTCCTGACTTTTTTCAAACTAGAGGTGTGAAAACACCCTGCTGAGACGGGGGGGATTTCATGGCCCTTTAAGCAATGTTCACGTTTATTGAGAAACCAAAATATTTATTTTGTAATCACTTTTTTTAAGAGTGTTAGAAATGAACATGAATACACACAGTACATTTCTAAGAACATGGCATCTGATTTTTAAATAAGAAAATCCTTCTTCTAAAGTGATCATGCCATTCATTAACCAATAAACTGAAATCAACTCATTGAATTCAAATGGAAAGTGAATCTTTTACCTGTGCCGGGGTCTGTGTCCTGTTCCCGTACGCAAACTCCTCTGAAGGGCGCACAAAACAGGTGGAGGAGGACTCGCTGGTCACAATGGTAATGGGTTTGGGCAGCATCTCCTTTCTGCTGTTGGATGACGACTCACTCCCTGTATGAGACTGAGACAGACTGCAAGTCATCAAACATGCAGAACCACCTAATGCTAAAGCCACCACCACCAAAAAAAGAGAAAATGACATGTAGAGATGACTGCTGGAGTATGGATAGTTTTGATTTATGAGTGAATCGTGGTCAGACTCGTGTGGCTTTGAATCTGGTTGGATTAGATTAGAAAAAAGACCAAGCCAACTAAATTACTGTCATTAAAATAATAAAGAATAAAGACAGGATTCTTTCAAATGACCAGGAATACAGAATTAAGAAAATTAATTAAGTCAGTTGTGATTTTAGTGAGGTTTATTCATAAACTAATTTCGAGAGGATCACGTGCTTATGATTTATCACAGCCGGTCTCATATTAAGCTAATCAGTATCATCCAATCATATGAGCCATAAGCTACTATAAATAACCACAGTTTTCAGTCCACTTTATCTTCGTTTGGAAGAAACCCCCCTTCCTCCCCGTTCTCCTCCTTCACTATAGATCGGGCGGCACAGAGGCCCAGTGGTTAGCACTGTTAGCCCCACAGCAAGAACACTGCCAGCCCTAGTCCTGCCAGGTCGGTAGGTGTTTCTGTGAGGAGTTTGTATATTCTCCCCGTGTCCGCGTGGGTTTTCCCCGGGTTCTCCGGTTTCCTCCCACCATCCAAATATATACATCATGCATAACAATCAAGCATTTGTCTAGCCCCCTTTTTTCCTCACATGTTCCCTTAGCTACTGCAGACAGGGAGTTCTGAGATCCACCGAGCTCAGGCTCCCCTCTCGCTCTCCAAACGGGAGGAAGCCCCGGGCTCGAGGATCCCTTGTGAACAAATGTGAACTCTTGAATTGACTTTAAAAGCTATGATGACTTGATAGAAATCTAGGCACACAATATATGAAGCAGTTTGAAATGAGAAAAACACTCACTGCTTGACCGTCATCCTCAGTGTCGCCCTCTTCAGGTGTCGATGAGGATGGCGAGTCAGATCCTGCAGGAAAATGTTTAAAAAAAATGTTCTCTTTTATTGTGAATACATTGCCAGAAAGAAAATGAGTTTACACTAGCACAATCAGCATCTTCACCATATTGGTATATCTAAGGGTGTGTTCACACCTACAGTTCTGTTGGTTCATTTTGGTCTGGACCAACAAAAAAAGAATTAAATCTAATAAACAAAACCAAAAAAAAGTACTTTATGATGTGTACGTCACATAAAAAACAAAACAATGCTGTGTGCTCAACTAAACACGCTAGTTGTATGTAAATTTTATAATATTCTTTTATTTAATTTTTAATCAGTTATCGTGTAAATACCCTATCAAACTGTGTAAAGGAGTCAAAGCAGTCAGGAAGCAGAACAGGTATATTGACAAAAAATACTTGGTGTATTTCAAATGAATTAACTCTACAATCAATTCTAATTAATTAAGATTTAATAAAATGATTATAACTTGCCGCAGTCACATTAGAGTTTGAGCATGCAAAATCCTGTCATACGGAGCTGCGAAAAGGGGCGGGATTAAACAAGATGATTAGACATTTAAAAAAGCAAGCGATTGGTTCATATTTTACATTTCTGTCTAGAGAAGTCATGTTTTAATCTTTGATTGGTCTCATGCAGTCACGTGATGCGATTTAGCAGGTCACCAAGCTTGAACTTTGCAATGCAGCGAACTGCGAAACTTGTCGCGTGAGCAAGCGTTTCTGGGGCCTCATGTATCAACGCTGCGTACGCACAAAAACTTTGCAGATGCCAGATTTCACGATCACGTTTGGATTTACTAACGATGAAATGAACGTGGGAATGTGCGTTGGTCCACGCCAACTTCATGTCTGGCGTACGTGCATTTCTTGTGTGTGTTTGTTTTATTTCCATCGGCGACTCCTAGAGGCAATTACATTAAATTGCACACTACAATGTATCTTTGAGCAGTGCAATGGCAGCTGTATGGGGATCATCCACATGTCTAGCAGGTATATAAGGTTTCTACACCATGCAGTTGACCAGCCAAACATTAAAGCGCAATTTGCAGCAATCGCCGGTTTTCCCAATTTAATCTTAGCAATCGACTGCACGCACATTGCTATAAAGGCGCCATCTGAAGATGAATTTGCATACGTGAATCAGAAACATTTCCAGTCAATAAATGTGCAAATAAAGTATGATGCTCAAATGCGCTTAACATAATACACACACTTATTAACACACTTATTAATTACGCTTTACGAGGTACGCCACTCACGCTGTTATAGACATTAGAAAATTTTACACCGGACCATTTCTTTTTTAATTCACTCGCAGTGCGATGTTCAGACCCAACTACGTTAACCGCGTCAGCTAAACTCTCTCACTCTATTTTTGTCTTTTGATAGTAATTCCGGAGGACAAACTTGCAAATGACACAGTTTTTCTCCGGTCTACCACCGAAAGGAGCACCTCCAATTCACATTCTGTTCAAAGCTTCTGCTTTTGCCATTGCTTTTTCGTTTGGTTTTGCCAAAGTAGAGTCATTAGCATATTCATATGGGGGAGGAGGCAGGAAGGGTTTTGTTTTGGGATGTACAAAGAGAATATGCGTGGGATTCACACATCTGAATTTTTTACTGCGTACGCACATTTACAGCTTTGTTTGTACGCAAAGTTTTAGTATGATTTCAACGCAAGTCTTCGTACATGAGGCCCCTGGTCTGTCGCATTCACGTGCTTATAAATGGAAGTCTATTGGGCGAAAACTGCAATTTGACCACGGTTTTAGATTACTACGACTACGATTTAAATACAATATTAGTTGTTAACTACGAATTTAACATCACCTACCATTAATGATAGAGTTTGTAGTTTTCATTGCCAGATAAGTTAAATTAACTAATAAAAACTATTGGAGTCTTATTGCACATTGTTGATAAACAGTAGCACTATAAGTACAGAATTTTTAATCAATATTTCAGCATGTAGTAGGCCAGATTAACATGTGAAAATATTTATTTTTGAACTATTATTTATTAACATTTAAAGGGGGTAGCACACCACAGGCACCGCGATGTGCCATGCCTTATACTCTACAGTTTGTAAACACAGTTTTCTGTGAGGGTATGTACACTGGTGCCACCATTCACATTTGTTCACATTGCTTAGTAACGTATAAACAACCATGTAGACTTTAGACCAGTGTTTCTCAGCCATGTTCCTGGAGGACCACCAACACTACATGTTTTAAATGTCTCCTTTGTCTGTCACACCCATTACAGGTCCTTTAGGTTGCTTTCACACCTGGTTCAATTGCCTGGATCATACCCAAGTTCGATTGTCCCCCCCTTGCCACCTTCTAGGTTGGTTTGTGTTTACGTCTTTTTTCCTTCTGAACCCAGGTACGCTTGCGTCATTGAGCTGCTGTTGTGTGTACGGCTGTTGCTAGGTAACGGCCACAAAATCAAAGCGCCAAAATGGAAAGACGTACACACATCACGGTTGTTCTGCTTTTACTGAATCTTTTGGTTTTGGACATACAGAAAGCGACTCTATAAATAAAATTATAAACGTTCAGAACACAACACAATGTCTGCAGAAGCTGTTTTTGGAGGAGACAAGCAGACATTATCACTGTGTTTGTACTGGCTCAGTCCCACCTGTCACCAAGGTACAGTACATGATACACAGACACAAACACACACACACACACACACACGAATGAACGTTATGAAAACAAAAGTTTTTTGTACTGTTGGCGGTTAACTTCTATTATTTGGTACGATTGCATTCATACTAGAAGTGAAGTGTACCCCAGACCACCTCTTTCACGGGGACTTGTGTACAGTTAGTAAGTGCGCACACGAGTTCAGAAGACACGTTCACACTAGCTAAATGTACCGTACTCTGATGTCAAATGAACCCAGGTGCGGACCAAAAGTGCTAGTGTTAATGCACCCTTAGTCTCTGAGCTGATGATCTGAATCAGGTGTGTTTGGTTAAGGAGACATGGAAAATGTGCAGAGCTGGTGGTCCTGCAGGAACGTGGTTGAGAAACACTGCTTTAGACAACATGGTTGACAATATTAATATCGTAACAATATTTTTATTGTATTTGTCCAGTGTGTGAGCTGCTTGAGTCTCCAAGCATTTTTTGCTATTTTGAGCACCCCTGCAAATACAATGTGTATATTAAGAAGGGATATTTAGTGCCCATGATGTCAAAATTGTACATGTTCATTATCACGATATATTGAATTACTGAACATTGGCATAAGTCTAATGCAAACCAAGACAAAGTGCTCATTGTTTAGTCCAAGATTCAGGTGGCGGAGTTTGCTCTATTTCAATGAACTGCACTGAAAGAGTAATCGCACCAGAGTTATAAAACCTGCAAAGTGTGAACACATCCTTAAAGGCCACAACCCAGCAAGCAGTTTTTCTGTTTAAAAGAAGTCTAATAGACATCTAAATATAGACAGTTTGGCTAAAATAAGGCTAAATTTGGTCTGCCAGTTAAAATCTAATAGGCATCTAAGAATAGCCCAAAACTAGACTACTCATCAAATGCACAGGAATAAATGATTACACATGTGAAGTCTGTCTAATCTGTGTATTCGATGACTAGTCTAGTTTTGGGCTATTCTTAGACGTCTATTAGATTTTCACTGAGCCCAAATTTAGCCTTGTTGTAGCCAAGTCTATGTTTAGATGTCTTTTAAACAAAGAATTGCTTGGTGGGAACATATCTAATCTAGTGTTCAATAATTTCTTTCACTCCAGTTTCCTGCTGACCATCTTCCCCTGCTCCTGTACCTCTGTCCAGCTTCTCAAGGACACTTTGAAGGCCCCTCTCGAAGGAGATGGCGTCAGCTGGACTTTGGAAGGTCAGACCAAACTTCCTCTCCTCCACACGCCAGTGATGGAAGATGGGATTCACCTTATTGTAGACCAAACCCTTTTGAATGGCGCATTCCAGCACAGGCTACATGAAGACAGAAAGGCGGGTCACTTGTAGGCCACTTACGAGGGGGACTACCAAATTACCACAACTACACTCCAGGACTGTCGGGAACTTCAGCGCACTCAAAAACAGGCATGAACACACACGCACACACTCACTGCTCGATCGCGTAGCCGTTCTCCACGTATGACGTATTCTCTCCGCCCACGACCTTCAGAACTCCGCCCCTTACAAATGACCACATGACTGAGGCCGCCACCTCCAAGGGGCACCCAGCCACCACTAGAATCGTCACGTGTCATCACCACCGCTCGGACACGCACACTGTTAGGGAAGTAAAAGCAGTGAGTGTACTAACCAGCTTAGCATAAACACTTACACCAACACACACACACTTTGAAACAAAGAGAAAAAATGCAAGCATCGGAATAAAATCTTGAAATACCTGCAAGGTAAAGGTAATTGACAAAGAAAGGGCTGCATTTAGGGCTGGGTGATATGACAAAAATCTCATATCACAATGTAAGGCATCTTATATCATGATAACGATATATATCACAATATACTACCATTTCTGTAAATTCAGTCAGTTGATAGTTGTATTATATTGACTACATTTTAAAGAGACTACCTATTTTGCATTAGAAAATGTCATATTTTGGTTTTGGGGGTCTCCAAAGACAGGCTGATAGACATGCAAGGTCAAAAAACACTTTCATTGTCTTATAATGTGCATTTATTTGACCTAATTATCTCAACGACTCTCATATGATTCATTCAGCGATTCATTTGTTCCCAAACCCCTCCTTTACGTGATGTTAATCTGTGCTGATTGGTCTGATGACCCAGTCTGTTGTGATTGGTCGACTGGGTTCAGTGCGAGACAGAGAAAAACGCCCAACACGGCTATGAAGTAGCAGAGTATGTGAGAGCCCAATGCAGGAATGCAATAAAGCAATGCAGCTTAACACCAGCATGTTACTCTACTCTTAAACCTAAACTCAAGTAATAACAGCGACACACAGTATTAATCCACACAGTGGAAAAAGTTGAACTATTTTGAAAATTGAGTGCGTCGTGCATGTGAGGAACAGCTGATGGTGGCCAAAGCAAAGACAAACAGCAGAGGATCGCGAGCACAAAACGCAATTAAATCGGTAAAGGAAGAAGCACGTGTCGCATTTTCAACATGGTTATGGACGCAATATGTGAATAGCCCTATACAGATTTACCCTGAGAGATACATTACAAGCACTGATCTGTAATAGATGAGTGATTACAAGCTGTGCGGAGCGATTACAGGTTACAACATACAAGCAAATACTACAGAAAACGAGGCAACACTTTTAATTACACTTACGTGTTATGATCCGGAGGAAGAAGAAACTGGTTCATATGAACTGTAACAGTTACTGACAAAGTCCCTGTCAAAGTCTGACAAAGTCACATACATAATAGTCTCTGCTGCTCTTTCCTTTAATAACAAATAGCCGGCGATTCCCATGTTGCAGCGTAGGTTATTGTATCAAAAATCTGAAATATTACAGCAACAAACAGCCCTAGGTTGGCCATACTGTGTTATTGTTGTGAAAGTGAACTTTAACCGTTTATTCCCCACAGCCGAATCTCCATCTGTCAGTGATCGTCATCTTTATGTCATGATCAGTACCATGATCCCCCGTGCTCCACTAGTGTTTGAAGGGAAAGGCACGTTCACGTTTTACCAGATCTGGCAATACATATTGGGTGATATACCGTACCGACGTTGATGCGTTCAGGCAAAAGATCCGAACCCAACACGATTCATTTATTCGACTCTGAGTCGACTATTTCACTAATCAATAGTTTTAAACACGATGCACTTTCAGATTTAAACCTCAGCTGGATGTTTTCATTCACTTAGTGCTGTGTTACACACTGCATGGAAGCTCATTTTCAAAAATCGGGGCTCTTTAAAGTATATACTCAGAAATGTTCTCATTCATATGGGATAATAGATCTTGCTTTATTTAGAACTTCAAGTCAAATGTTTTGACTAATAAACATTAATAAAATATGAAACACTTTTCAATAACGTATTGCAGATAACATGTCCATGGTGGACATGATGGTGTATAATATTGCACTCATATAAATTATGAAAAATTACTGTAAACAATGTGTTTTATGACACTATGGAATAAACGATTAATTATATATATATATATATATATATATATATATATATATATATATATATATATATATATATATATATATATATAGCATATAGTGATAGACTTATTATTTTGTCCATACGATATATATATATTGTCATATCACACAGCCACTAGCTGCATTACACAGATTAAGTGTGGAGGAAGTGCCATTACTGGCCTGCAAAAGCCACTAAAATTATGACGTTCATAACCCATTTTGCTTCAGTAATCTTTCTGCACGTATTTCCAAGTGAAACTGAATACTCTGTGAGGGGAAAAAAGGTGATGTGGGACATTAGGTTTCATCTGTTTAAAAAAAGATTTATTATTAGCATTAAATACCAAGCACTATAATTGTTGAGTACTTGAAATGCCTTAATATACAATCTCTGGGAATAGACAATCATTTGAAATAATATGTCTCATGTGATGTTCACAGATAGCAGCAGACACGTGACAGGAGGGGAGTGGATGAAACATGTTTGGCTTTTTTTCCCCTGCCCACGCCATAATGATGATGTTAGTCAAAATGAAAAGACCTTTCAGAGGTTGAGCAAGTTATTACAATTTGATAAAATATTATTAAGGCATTTGACCCGTAGCATGCATTAAATATGCAGTAAATAGGATCAATTTTTACGTCTATGTTAAAGGTTCATAATTGATTTCACCCCTTTTGGCAATATAGCTAATAAATTTAAAAACCCCCCCACAGTACATCCTCAAACTTGTAAAAAGACTGACAGGTATAGGAGAACGTTTCTGATTCGTCAAAAAGGGCGGGCCGTTTCCCGGCTTTCTGTGACGGAGTCAGGTGTGACATCCATTTCGACGTTATTTGTCAGGTAAAAACATTATATATATATATATATATATATATATATATATATATATATATATATATATATATATATATATATATATATATATATATATATATATAGTAGGCTTTATTAGTACTACGTGTGTTAACTAGACGGGGCACAATTTAGCTTGATTTCTTGAGACAAGATGGTGTGGTGTGGTGGTGAGGACTGGTTTATTGTGTTAAACAGAATGAATGACCTCAAATCTCAACGCCATGTGTGCTTTGTGTATCCTATAAACTACATGTTTTGTCAAGAATATATAAACACTGAAGCACGGGTATAACAATGAGAGGAAACAGCGCGATTTTTAATGGACGGTCACGTGGGCGAGGAAAATCTAATCACACTTTCAGCGCGCACACGGAACAAGCGTTTACAGCCATCGCTCAGCTCTCTATAGAAAGTGCTTAATATTAGCCTTTTCCATTTACAATGAAAGCCATATGAAACAACAAAGGACACAATGGCTCCATATGTTAATATGAGTGAGCTGCACAAAGAAAGAAATCGTAAATAAATGAATGGCCTGAGGGGAACGAAATGTGTGGAGATGATGAGGGAGAGGGTGGGAGATGAAGAGTTATATTCCTCCCTGAGATGTATCAATGAACGCGCCCATTCGCCATACAAGGCCCTCATAGCGGCTTTCCAGTCCGACAAGCTCCATTACAATAAACGCTATGAAATCACATCCATTTTGATTCACATCCCCATTTGTGTGATTTTAAACGGTATCGGTTATTATAAGCCGTCGCAGCACCGATCAACACGCGTTCACGCGCACTCATTCGTTCATCCCGCTGTTTTATGAATGAATAAAGCCACATATGTAAATATATATATATAAGCCACAGCACAGCGAATTCAATGGGCAGATGAGTGGGTGAAAGGAGGATATGGACAAGAAGAAGAAGAAGAGAAGCGCTGGGGGGAGGGGGAGACATGAAGAGGAAGAGGAGGAGGGGGGTGAGAGAAAAATCACATTTCATTCATAAAGTTTGGCTTTAAAAATCATAATGAAACTCGAGACGCGTTGATAAAAGCATCCCTCTCCGCCTCCATCTCGCCAATGTGTTTCCGACGCCAGAAAACTCGCCATATTCCGTCGATTTCTGAACGACACGTTTTATAATTCACGGATGTATTTGGTGGTTATACGTGGAGCCTCCACACACATCATCCTCGAGACAAAAAGCCGTCCCTTACTGCACCCTGTTCGTCTTTCACGCGGCATTGAAGGCGTTTTAGTGTCTGTGAGGCCCATTGGCTGGCGTTATTCATCAAATGTTGGATGTATATGGAGAATATGGTGTACAGTGTTGATAGCCATAGCTGCGTAATAGTGTTTATGAGCATCCTACAGTCCATTAGAGGTGCTTCAAATCAATCAGTCTGTTCTGCTCAAATAAAAATGCATGGACTTACTCGCCCTCCATGGCTCGGTGTTGCCCGCCGCTTCGAGCTGGCTGCCCCCCGGTCTCTCGTCTTTTTTATTCCCCTTCTTACCGAACACACACACTCTCGTGCGCGCGCGCGTTCTCACACTCATACACACACACGCGCGCGCACACACACACACACACGCGCGCGTTCTCACACTCTCGCTCACATACGCACGCACACAGTCTCTCTTTCACTCACTCCTTGTGCTCGCTGCTCTCATTTTCTTGTCTTTCTCTGTCCACCTTCATATGGTTTCGGATGGGCTCGAGGATGCAGCAGCCATTTTCCACCGGCAGCATCATCATCATCGTCCTCCCTCTCTCTCTCCCTCCCTCCCTTCCTCTCTCTCGCTCTCTCTCAATCACTCCCTCCCTGATTCTCTCTCTCTCTCTCTCTCTCTCTCTCTCTCTCTCTCTCTCTCTCTCTACCTGTCTACAGCAGTTCTCACACGCTCGTATTAAACACACTCGTGGATGGACACAGTGTCCCCGAGTGGGAGCTGCATCGGTCCAGTTTTGTGCCTGTAAGGACATTGGGCGCGAAATTGCTCTGTAAATGACCATCTACACAAGCCAGTCACCGATGACACATCTGAAACCAAGAGTGACTACTAGTGCCAGAAATATTTAGACGACAGCAAATGATCAATAGTTCACATTAGCAGTGATTATTGCTGAAACTCAGTTGATAAGGTGTAGATCCGCGATGGATTATGCTTCAGTACCTCGGACAGCTCCCTCACAGCTCTATACGCCATGACAGAACTCACAGCAGCTAGCCTCCATTCATCTCCAACTCCCCATTCATGTTCACTGATAGCCCACCATTGATAAACAGCCACGCCAGCGTCGAGCCTTTATTACTCAAATAAACAGCCCGACTCGCCCCCTTTCAACCATTTGGAGAAAGTACATTGAGTACAACACACGGCTGTGCTTAAATAATTCAAAGTCCATTGTAAGATTTCATCATTTGACTAATGAATGTTTGCGCGCGAATTTTATCGCGCGCTTTGAATCAATAATATCAGTCGCTGAAGTACAACAAGGCGACGGATCTTAAAAGTTTTAATATATCTTTTTGTTTTATTGTTCTTAACGGCAAACGGAAACAGATAATATTGAGAAATACTCTTTAATTTGGTTATCGTTTCTGTATAATCTATATTTTTCTTCTATAACATTTAATCGTTTTAATGTTGGTTTGTTTTATTAAACCAACGAACTCCAACACTCAAAAGAGCCTTTCTTCCTGTGTGTTTGGGATTTATTCCTCAAAAAAGTAGTCACAGGAATAAAATATATATTTTTATTTTAGTTAGGATCAAAACTGATAATCTTGATTTTTTTTCTAGCGTTGTATATGCTGTTAAAAACCTTACTGAAAAAAACTGCTTAAACCAGCCTAGGCTTTCAGCAGGGAAATATTTTTATATACATCAACTAGTCTATAATAGAGAACATGATATAAAAAGAGAGTCACTAGGAACAACAAATAATAACTTGACTTCTAGTTGATCATTTGGCATCAGAAGTGGCTTATATGAGAGGCAAAGGCCTCTAGATTACGCTGATTTCACCGAAATAAAATATGATCATGCCTTGATTTTTAATCATTTCATTAGGACAGTAAGATCTGACTTTACTTAGACAAAAGTCTTGTCACTTAACAGAAATAATGTACAGTATAGAATATAAAGTCATGCTGCAGTGGAAAAAGAATTAATACTGTGTATGACTCCCATGAGCTTGGAGGACTGCATCCATACATCTCTGCAATAACTCAAATCACTTATTAATAAAGTCATCTGGAATGGCAAAGAAAGCGTTCTTGCAGGACTCCCAGAGTTCATCAAGATTCTTTGGATTCATCATCAATGCCCCCTCCTTCATCTTACCCCAAACATGCTCAATAATGTTCAAGTCTGGTGACTGGGCTGGTCAATCCTGGAGCACCTTGACTTTCTTTGCTTTCAGGAACTTTGATGTGGAGGCTGACGTATGACGAGCGCTATCCTGCTGAAGAATTTGCTCTCTCCTGTGGTTTGTAATGTAATGGGCAGCACAAATGTCTTGATACCTCAGGCTGTTGATGTTGTCATTCACTCTGCAGATCTCTCGTCCGCCCCCATACTAAATGTAACCCCAAACCATGATTTTTCCTATACCAAACTTGACTGATTTCTATGAGAATCTTGGGTCCATGCGGGGTCCAATTGGTCTTCTGCAGTATTCGTGATGATTGGGATGCAGTTCAACAGATGATTCATTGGAAAAATCTACCTTCTGCCACTTTTCCAAATGATCAACTAGAAGTCAAGTTATTATTTGTTGCTCTTATGATGACAGGACTTTTTGTCAGGTAGTGTAGTCTGCAGTTAATTATTAAAATTGATTTTATATTTTATTCATATTTATTTATTAAAACATTTGACCTGAAGTTCTAAATAAAGCAAGAACTATGGTCCCATATGAATGAGTTGAGTTATTATTGGTTACTTTTACAACTGACTTCAACGACAAGACTTGTGTCAGGTAGTGTAGATTAGAGCTATACACTTCATAAAGATCGACAATAGATTCATTTTCTCATTATCAAAAATCACGTAAACCTACAGTGGCAGAGAGAGCTCAAACATGCTGCAAGTTAAGAAAACATGTGCAAACAGAAAAACAGATTGAGAAAACATTTTTCAGTTGCCATTTCTGTGTGGAGTTTGTATGTTCTCCCCGTGTTGGTGTGGGTTTCCCCCAGAGTCTAAAGACATGTGCTGTAGATGAATTGGGTAAGCTAAATTGTCTGTAGTGTATGTTCTGGTCCTCCAGATTGGGGGTTGAGCATTGGGCTAACAACCCACCTCATAAAAACTAAATGTTACGAAACACCAATATAGTGCGGCTTAATGTCAAATTCAAAATAAACGGCACTGGGAGTAAGTAAGCGTAACAAATGTAATGTGATCATATTCCTGAGAACTTTCTTGTTGTCCCAAACGCTTTATTCAGCAAAAGTCAGAGTCAAAGATTGAATTACAGAAACGTGTCCCCTCTAGTTTTGTTTAATATGATGGTTGTGGAAGCCAAAAGTTGTCACATGGGTTGTACATGTTGCAACTGAATATTTAACCAAGCATATGTATAATATTATATTTAAAAGTGACAGATTCAAGCAGATGTTTGAAGTTTTCATAACTCATTCAGCTAGCCCCATCCTCAAATCTGTCTAAATAATCCACATGCATGAAAGTATAACGTTCACTGTGATAGGAGAGCTATTAAGTACAACACATCAGCTGCTGCATTCACAATAACATGCTGTTACATGAAAGCCTTACCGAGACGAAGGGCCCTCAACAGGATCCAAGAGAAGAAAGGTTCAACTCTGTGCTAACAAGGGCAGATCTTTTATTAGACAGCACACAGTTTACCTGAATAGCTGAAGGAAATTGCAGATACAACCAAAAAGGCACCAATGTGTTGAAAAATACTCAACACACCAGAAAACTCACGAAGGTGAAAATAAGGGCACACTAGGTAGAAAAAAAGATCTAAACTGTATCTGTCATAGCAACCACAATGCAAAAAAATACATAAATAAAGTTAAATATAACCCAACATTGAACTTTTTTAGATTTTGTGTTATAGAATTCAATAAAACCAATCGCTCATACATTATACATTTGTTAAAATAATCCTCAAAAGATCTGATCCTTCCCAAATAGACATCAACCTTACATCTTTAGACTACTCAAAAATCGTATTCTGGCTTTGCTGACAATGTAGGATCTGAACCATCTAATGGCAGTGCACTCCTACCTCGTATGTAGGGCCAGACGGAATCTGCGGATGTTTTTTGCTATTTGTTTCCTAACAATCTGCGGATTTCTGCGGAATAATTTTGGGAGTATCATAACTAAAACCTTAATATGCGAAATAAAACATAATATCTTTTTATTTTATATCTTTTATCTTTTTATATCTTTTATTTAGTGTTTAAAATGAAAATCCAGTTAGATTCACTTTATTTGGTAAACAAAGCAAGTCTCTCATATAATATATCTACTAAAAGACAGAAAATACTGTACAAACTGCATTGTACATAAATCAGATGAACATTTTCATATTAGTCAATTATATTACTCTAATTAATTAAAAAAGTGAATGAATATAGATTTACACACATTTACTCAAGTAAATACACAGAATTAATGATGGGCTAGAAATCTGCGGATTTCTGCACGCGCAGATTCTGTGTGGGCCTACTCAAATGTTGTGGAAAAGCAACATGAAAAGACCAAAAATGAATAAAAACTGATCCAGACCAAAAGAGAAACCATTATAACTTGATAAAGAATTGGCCTCGATGGCTGTCTGTCTTAACCATATATATGTATGCAGTACTGAGCAAATGTAGTAAGCCAAACACTGCTCTAGTGTTTATTCTTCGTTTAAAGTTGGTGTCGGACGTCATTGTTTTTCTTTGGCCAAGTATTTACAGTTTTTCTCAGTGGCTTTGGTGCATTTCTCACAGCACTATTTACATTTGCACAACAGTTAATGCATTTCTCAAAACATTTAGTCATTTGTGCTCATCATAGTAGCAGTTTCTCATTCCTCCCAACAAATTACAAATGCTTTTGGACATGCATCAACTGCTTTCATACAACTCTCTGCCACTTTATAACATTATCATTTGCTTATGTCATGTCAGTCAAAATTAACTCAACTTTTGAATGCTGAATAGTCATTCCATATAAAACTAATAGTCCTCATTTCATTACTTGAGTCATTACATACAGAAATGTTGAACTAGATATCAAAATCTGTCAAGCAAATTTTATAAATAAATTTAAATATTTTTCCTGAAAATGTCTTCTAAATCGAACAATATCATGAATGATTCACAGACCTGTGTATGTTGTAGGTTCAGTTCCAATATGTACTGCAATATTGTTTACAGTTGTGCACAGCTAAACCCAATTGAGGTTTATGTGTGTTGTAAATTAGGGTGCATTTATTCTCAACGCTGTAAATAACAGAGCATTTGCAGTAAAGAGCATTTGCAGTAAAAATGTGAAACACACATAGTCAGTGTCTTGTACTCAGATTCCTTACTAAATGCAGTGATGTCTAACTTTACTGTAGTTTTCATATGGCTGTGCAAATAGTATATAGTGCTGTCTTGAGCATTTTCAGGAAGCGTCACCAAAATCTGACCTTTTTGCATTCTAAAAAATGTACAGAGTAAAGTGTCATAATGAAAACATGACAAAGCCATTTGACTCTCTTCTTCATAAGCAATAGTGTCAGGACTTTTCATCTTGATGACAGTGACACTGAATACTTGCTTTTGAGGAATGAGCTCTCCATTTAGAGCAAGTGACACGCTTTTGCAGGTTATCAACTAGGTTTTGTAGTTTTTACTAATTGTTTTGAGAAATGCATTAACTGTTGTGCAAATGTAAATAGTGTTGTGAGAAATGCACCAAAGCCACTGAGAAAAACTGTAATATTGTCTGTATCATTTTCAGGTATGGCCAGTTCATGACTCTCCATGTTTATCAGCCATTTAGTTTTTCTCCAAATATGATTACACTGTTCAGGATAATTAAATTTAGACTTTAAATCAATGCAAATCAACAGAGCTATTGGAGGACTCTTTGTGCAGAAGCCACATTTAACTTATTCAGACATGTTGACGTATCTGCCCAATTTAAACATCAACATGTCATTATTAAAGGGTTAGTTCACCCAAAAATGAAAATTATTAACCCTCAAGGTTTACTAACCCTCAAGTGGTTCAAGTTTTCCAAGATGCAACAACATTGCAAAGCCTCTGCCTTGTAAAACAATTGTAACTTTTGTGTTCAACAACACCTGTGATGCTTTCGATTGGAGAAGTCAATATGGTGATACATCAGTTTGTCATCACCATGCACCATTCATATTAATAACCACCAAACCTTGTTAAATTTAACATAGTGTCCATCCTTACTCAGGTTTCTCTAGTATTGGTTTAGAAGACAGATGATGTACTTACCTCAGAAAAACATATTTCTAAAGGTGCAGTTGACTTAAGGTGCAGTTGACCAGATGTCAGTAACATCCAAAGTAATCCATACAAAAAGAAAACAAAAGTAATTAGTTTAGAAATTAAAGAGCCCATATTATGGGTTTTTGAAAATGCCCTTCCATGTAGTGTGTAACACAGCTCTAAGTGAAGTGAAATATCCAGCTAAGGCCTAAATCTGTAAGTGAACAGTGTTTAAAACTATTGATTCATCTATAAAAGAGTCGACTCATAGTGCTTCAAACGAGTCATCTTGATAACGAGCTCAGGTTCGAGGTGAGGTGTATAAATTGCACCCAGCAAGCTGAACTGGCGCTCTAGGCGTGTGTGTCTGGTCCTCGGGTAGGAGTGTAATGTGTGTGTAAGGCACGGGTATTCGCGGATATAACTGAGCGCCGCGCCCTCTCTATTCAGCCGCTCCTCTATGGACGCGCCGGCCCTGTGTGTGTGTGTGAAAAGAGCAAGAAGACTGTGACAGGCTAGGAGATCTCCTCGCCAGTTCTTGGACTTTTTGCTCAATAAAATAGTTATTCGTCAGTATTTTCTAGTCCATCGTCTGTGTTTACATTCACCCACTGGCAGCCAAAATCCACTATGAAGCGTGTATGCACTGTGACTACTTTTATATTGATGATTAGCTGCTGGGCATTTCACTCTGTCTCGCGCTGAAGCCTTGTCCGTGTCGACCAATCGCAGCAGGTTGTCATCGGTCCAATCAGCGCAGATTAACTTCGTGCTGAGGAGGGGTTTGGGTACAAATGAATCGCTGAACGATTCATATGAGAGTCGCTGGGATAATTAGGCAAAAATAAATGCAGATTATAAGACCATGACAGTGTTTTTTGACCTTGCATGCATATTAGACTGTTGTTGGAGACCCTTACAACCTAAATATGACCCTATTTCATCTATAATATGGGCTCTTTAAGTTATGTGACGAAGAAAGGGAGATGTAAAAAGGCATGGAAAGCCCAGATAGCAGGTGAAATCTGTTTTTAGAAAGCAGCCCTGCCACTCGTAAAATAAATATTAGCTGCTTCAGTCTCTACAACTACCCCAGCAAGCATTTAAAAAAAAAAAGATGTCTAAACGTGGGTGTCTTGGCTAAAACAAGGAAAAATCTGTATTTGATGACTAGTTTTGGCCAATCCTTAAAAGTCTATTAAATAGATGAGACCCAAAGACCATCAAGATTTGAAGGCTATTAAATGTTGGGGAGTGGGGTTGGTCATCAATCCACATGTCTTATTTGTATGTTTGGATTGTTTGGGTTTTTATTAAAATCTGGGTCAAGTTAATGTCAACAGCTTCTTTAGAGATATATTTTCCAGGAAAAATCGTGACGTGTTCAATACTTATTTTAGGCATAAACATATAAGTCGTACAGTTTTTCAATTTTCAAGAGTTCACACTTAGCTAATGATTAATTATAAAGCTTGTTTGGCATGCTGTCCCAGGAGAGAGCCCTGAGGTCATAAGATCCTCGAGCCTGGGGCTCCCTCCCATTTGTAAGGCGAGAGGGGAGTTTGAGCTCAGGTAGAACTCGAGAACTCCCCTGCTGTAGTAGCTAATGAACAGATAGTGATTGCTCTTAAGCGATAACTACTTACTAGGTGCATGTCTATGGTGCTGATTTGGATTGGTCAGTTAACTTAAGTTGCATGTTTTGGACGGTGGTAAGAAACCGGGAAACCCACCTGAGCACAGGGAGAACGTGCAAACTCCGCACAGAAACGTCGGCTGGCCTGGTAAGGACTAGAACCAGAGACGTTCTTGCTGTGAGGGAACAGTGCTAACCACTGGGCCACCATGCCACACATCTAGGAAAGGAGGAGGAGTAGGGATGGAAGGGGGGACTCTTCAAACGAAGATGACTGTGATATGGAACTTAAGGCCAGCTCACACGGTGCGATTTTTTTATTTATTTTTTTTTTTTCACCTTGAACGATTGTAGCATGTCAGACTGCGCGAACATGGCTCCCATGTCACACTGTAAGATCTCAGCCATCATAAAGTCCAAATGAACGACAACGAAGATGCACCAAACATGAAAGAAAACACAAAGCGTGTCTCAATTAACAAAACCAGAAAGAAAAAAACTATTTTAACATTTCCCCGCGCTCATTTGAATTGTCACATGGATTGCGTCATCAGATTCTGTGCTCCTATTGGTTCTTGGATTGACGCTCATCACAGCTGTTGGCACTCTGCAGGAAAGTGTCTGAAATCTTCTGACACTGCCAGAACTTCATCAGAGGACAAATATGATCGCAACGGGCACCAAGCAGCTGTCTGAACATCAAACCAACGATCAAAGATCACAGATTTTAACCTAGGATTTCCGGAATCTTTTAGAATTTCTCAAATTTGTCTCAGATAACAAAATCGTGGCTGAAATCTCAGTGCGAGCAGGATTTAAGGGTATTTACAGTGGCTTAGGAATCATCTGATTGGTGAATCATTTATTGGATAATGCGGGACCAGCCACAAGCAATCATAAGCATGTGATCCTCTCAAAACTAGTGTATAAATAAAGTTTACTTATTTGTCCTTTTGACAATTTGGGGGATTTTTATCCCATTACTGAACAAAAAAAAACATTTCAAATTAAAAAAAATCTGTAAACTTTTAACCAATCCTCTCACAGTTGCTAGGATACAAGGCAAAGAGAACAATAATTCAATGAATACTCCAGGAATTACATTGAATAAGCAGTAAAGTTTAGCTTCCATCTCCAACATGCCAACCAGACCCGCTTTTCTTAACTCTCAAACTCACTTTTCATAAAAAAGACCAATCAAACATTGAGGAAAAACAATGTGAATATTCAAAGTAATACGTATTAAATGTTTATTTCCAAAAACATCCTTTTAAGAGCAGTTATTAGATGATCACCAGTAATGCAAGAGTTACTGAAAACAGAAGACGACACATCCAACAGACAATTACACAGAGAGACCCTGAAACAGGTAGATATTGATCATTAGTAGGCCTCTGAGATCCATTATTTGTGGGCGTGTCATCCGCTGTCTAAACTGAGTCCAGATATATGGCCACTGTACAATGCTTTTATTTGTATGTTTGGGTGAACAAATGCGAACCTTTATGTATACATGTGTCAAATATCCACACTACACAATCATTTCCAGCTGTCTTGCATACTCGATGACTTGTTTGGCCAGTTCTGTGGAGGGGATGGTCACCTCCTCTGTCTTTTGATGCTGGGTGCTGAATGAGTAGTATCCATCAGGACTCTGAGTCCAGTTTCTCTGCGAAGCACAAAAGTCAAAACGTGAACATTGTATTTTCCATACATTATATCACTATTAAAAAAAGCTGGCTCTACTTAAAATTGTAAAGCAACTTGTTGCACAAATTTGAGTTGACTCAAACCCAACTCGTTTAACGCAAGTGCTGTAATTAAGGGTTTCTTTTGGATGTCCATGTTTTGGATGTCTCCTTTGTCACACTCATTACAGGTCTTTCAGTCTCTGCTAATGAGCTGATGATCTGAATCAGGTGTGTTTGGTTAAGGAGACATGGAAAATGTGCAGAGCTGGTGCTCCTGCAGGAACGTGGTTGAGAAACTGCTGTAGTTGACTTGGTTTATGTTGAGTCAACTCAAAAAGCTCTGCAGTAAGTTCACTTACAATTTTAAGCTGACTCGACTTTTTTGTCTGTTGTTTGATCTGAGTCAATCTCAAATGTTGGTTTTAATGCAAAGCTTGTGCAGTATAAATGCAAAATTCAGATTGAAATAACCAGGCAGCGGTACAGTGAAAATTTTTATGTCACCCACACAGCTGAGATCGGTGCGCAAATAAATATGTAAATAACATCTCGTGTTTTTTCAAATGAGACAATAAGTCGATGCACTTCAAATCAAGAAATGATTCTGCATCCATTCTGAAATTTTCTGAATACATTGCAAATCTGTCTTGAATTGATTCTCAGGTTTGTTTTTACCACCAGATCCTGTTGTATGCTAACAGTCACACTTGTTACACAAACCACTTGAATGTAAAACAATCATTAATAAAGTTAATTATTTTATTAAAAACAGTTTAAGCAAATTATAGTGGTATGTTCAAACCAGACGCGGATGAAGGGTCCAGCGTGAGTGATTTACATATTAAGGCCCAATCCCAATTTTATTTTTGTACCCCTACCTCTTCTCCTTAAAACTGAGTGTGAAGGGGAAGGGCTTCAATGTTTACCCCTAAGAAATGGGACAGCACTACAACACCTGCACATCATGTCATCGTGATCTCTTGCTTCATATGAGATCAAACGATCCAGTTATTATTGTTATTGTTATTATTATTATTATTATTATTATAGAAAGCGAAATTTAGCGTTTTTTATTTTAGTGTTTTTTTTAAGCATGACGGTAAAACACAAACACAGTTATGAACGTATTAAAACATGTGCTTGTTTGTTGTAAAAATTCGTAATAATGACAAAAAAATACTAATTTGTGGATCTCCTTACTTCCGGGTGCAGCTATCCTGCCGTTGTGGCTGGTGTATTCTGGGAAATTTTCTTAGCCCTTGGTTTCAAGTGTGGTCCTGAAAAATCTTCTTTCGAAGGGCTATCTACCCCTTCCCCTTACCCCTACACTTTCACGCTAAAGAGATTTAGGACACCCCTACCCCTAATGGGAACACGCAAAACGAGGGGTAGAGCTAAGGGGTAGAATTGGGTCTGGGCCAAAGTCAATGTAGACACGATTAAACATCCTGCAGTGCTATTCATACGAATGATGCGATTCGAGCAAATGACATGGTGCAAACTGGTGGTAAATGAGGAGACTCCCCCCAAATATATGTTAAGCGCTTTTAGTTTCCAGAAAATCACTATATAAATGTGAAGAATTAATATTATTAAACTGAGCTTTTCAGGCGGTTGATACTCTTTACGCATTATTCGAGTGAATGGGTCGAGTTGAAAAATCTGAACTTTGGCGGTGATTCACACCATGTAACACCCCATTCACACAGGGCATCAGCGTCAACACTTCCCATTCACTTTGAATGGTTGACGTCAGGCGTTGCGAAATTGCATTGTGCTTCCGTTGGCGCTGCTTCAGTGGCGTTTCTCAACTTTTCAAGCGCCAACGGACGCATCAGCCAATCAGATTGCTTCATGCAAATACACCAGCTCAGACAGTAGTGGATTGCGGACTAATTTCATTGGCTGACGCTGCTATGACGATCGCGTCAGCCCCAACTTCAGAGACACCCTCTGTCAAGCATTGACGCTGAAGCCCCATGTCAATCGGGTGTTTATCAATCAGGAGCTTGCTCTAGTAGCAGCGTGATTGTGACGTTGTGCCTATAGTTGGTGTAATAAGGGGAAATCCTCCTGCTGACATGGGACAACAGGTCATCAAAATGGGACTAGCTTAGTTGGAAATACAACTTCCGTCATCACAGAACAGCTTCTGGTGGAGTTGATGAACTCACCTAGCTGGGTGCACCTCTGAAGAATCAAATGGATACATACACATACAGCACAGCTACTCTCTCAATAAAATCCATGTCAGCCATGGAATCACCAAGCAGACCGGGTCTAATCCGGGTCTATTGTGTCACGCCCAAATGAAGCGAGTAAACCGGGGCACTCACACCAGACACAGCTTGCACGACTACATTGCTCTATTCGCACTATACAAGTCAGAATAATAACAACCCGTTTCAAGTAAAGTGACAAGAGCAAAGCAGAACTAAATCATTAACTGCGATTATTTGTTACAGTTTACCACAACAGGACTAGTAATCATTTTTGAAAAACACATTGAACACTTACTTTCTTAGCATATTCTGTCATCTTTTTTGGAGAGGAAAAGAAAAGCACCCGCGTGGCTTCATTGAACTGAATCTGTTCATATGCTTTCTCTATACAACCTGCAATCTCATCTCTACAAACGAAACACAAGACAAGTAAATGACTCAGTAAAGACCAAATCTACCCAAGATAGTTAAAGCACTAACATTGAGATGATTAGACCACAAATATAACCCTACCGGATGGTATCAAGAAGAGTATCAATAAAGAAGGTGTAGCTCTCTGCGGGAATATTTCCTTTGGCAAGAAATACCTTGTTGTAACTGCCCTCCATCAGATACTGAAATTAAGAAAGAAAAAGTTAAGAAAAAAAAGCAGACATTTGCTGTAGGAGTTCAATATAAGTGACATGCATCTCAAACCTGCTCTAATGAAACTGGGTGTCTGATGTAGACGTTCGTCTGGATGTCTTTCGCACTCAGTCTTTCCAGCTCTGTGTGAAATTCAGACACTCGGTTCTGAGAGAGCAGGAAGAGCAGGTTCAGTCCCAGCAACTGGTGCCTGTAGGCCGACTCAGGCAACTCATCCCTGTGACATCAAAAAGGCAAAAAATTTAGGCAAAAATCCCAATTCTTGTAAGTAATAGTTTGCAGTATACAACCATTGAAAATGGATAATTATTTATGCATGTAATGGCCTCCTACAAATCCCCTAAATGTGTCTCCAATCTTTCCTTTTGAATGTACATCTCATCACACTGTTTTAGGAACCAATAGTTCAATTTGGGTATTACATTTTTCAGTTTAATTTTTGCAACAGTTAAAGTATTAAAATTGTTAAGTAATTTACTATTTAAATCTGTGGTTGGAAATGGCAAATGTAAAGGATATAGTTTAATTTTCATTTTGCAACAAACTTTGCATAGTATTAGGAAAATGCTATTTTAAATACAGAAATACACTGCTATTTTGCATACCATGTTTCAAAATGAATTTTGCTACTCGTATTCTTCCATACTAAATGTCCATTTAGCTAGATTTTGACAATAAAAATGTGTTTAGAAGTGATATTCTCTCTTTTCATTTAAAAATGATCCATTTTGACATTTCGGATGCACACAGCTATGATTGTCTATTAGTTTTGCATAATAAATAAATAGATGAACACTGCTGTGATATACTCACAACAACAAAAAAAGAAGGAACATAGGAGACTTTTTGTTTAAAGAATAAATTCCCAGTACTGAAATGGACTAAACAATAGTGCCAGATAGTAAAAACACAGATATTAGGGGCTCTATTTTAGCGATCTAGGTGCAAAGTCTACAGCGCATAGCGCAAAAGCATTAAGGGTGTGTCCAAATCCACTTTTGCTATTTTAAGGATGGAAAAATTCGCTTTGCGCTGCTGCGCATGGCCTAACAAGGTTGTGAATATTCTCTTAATGAGTTATGAGTGTGTTTTGAGCATAACGTGCATTAAACCAGTCTCATCTCCCATTCCCTTTAAGAGTCAGTTGCGTCGCACCATGGCACATTTGCTATTTACATGGAGGACTTTGTAAGTGGAAAAACTGAAAGTTTCATTATCGAGAAAATAGTTAAACTATCTGCAGTACGAGGATAAAGAAGGAGCCTCCTCCATTCGGCCTCTTTACTTTCTCTTTACTTCCGTGGATCAGGAAATGGTGTTGTACGCACTCCACTGAAGACATCCGTTAGCCTACATATTTAATTTTATTTGTTGAGCGCAAAGATTTGTTTCAAAACTATTTCTAAATTCAGTTCAAATTTCGAGCAAACAAATAAATAAACAATAATAACGAAGTGTGGTAAAATAGCACATGTCCTATTCTTATGCCACAAAAGGTGATGCAGACGTCTACAAAACAAGACAGGTGGACAATTCTAAACTTGTTTTCATTAAAAACAAATATAAATATGCATATAATAAATAATACTGCTAATAATAATAACAACATTATAATAAAAATGTATATTGTCATGAATGAACTAAAAAAGCCCCCTGCACATGAAAGTGGCATGGAGGTAGTGTTTATGTATTTATGTAGTAAATAATAATCTTTGTAACATTTTAATCCTCTATTTTTTTTCACATGTAAAGATATTTGTGTATTGCTGTACATCCTGTTTTGAACCTATGTAGGCGCATAACTAACACGCTCTGCGTTGAATTTTAGACCTGCTTTTACTTGGTCAATGGCACTGTCCATTTCTGTTTCTCAAAATAGCAACAATAGCAACAATGCACCTTAACAAACCTCCTTTATAGACCTGCTCACCAATGAGTCCACAAAGTGTCACAAATGGATTTGCCATTTAAACAACGTGGCACAAAACGTGAAAATTAGGGTTGCGCTGGTCTGAAAATAGCAACAAATCTCGCGAAACACACATTGCGCCGGGTGTATGATAGGGCTCTTAGACTGCATCAAAATGTCTAAAACTATATAAACAACTGGAACACTATTCCTTATTATAACACCATGTCTTCACCAAACACAATTGGGCAGTCCACCAAAAAAAATCAGTGTGCATACTTATGTCACAGGCTTCAGTTTCAGATTTGATCTTCTAACATGCACAAATACAGAGTTTCCACAATGTTTCAATTCCCATGCTTATCTCCTTTTTAAAGCAGACAAACCATTTTCTATTTCCAGTGATAACGTGTGTGTATACATGTTTTACCTATATTTATCAGTATAAAAATGCCTTTTTCATTCCAGTTGAGCTGCCAATGCAACTACTACTGGAATATTTATTTGAATGCAAACATGATCAATAATTTGTTCTACAAACTGATGAACTCTTTTATCTCTTTTTCCCCCCAAGCACTTGTGCCACTTCTAACAGGGATTTGCCACTTTTTTTCAGTGTAGACAGTGTTAGAATCACACAGAAGGTAAGGCAAAAGCTACTTTTTCACCCATTTTTGCATCGGTCTCATATTTATAACTCAAAAACATTGACCTTCTTCTGCAAATATAGTGTCTCATGGTACTAGTATGTCATACTCATAGGCCGTTAGGTTTCAATAAAAGCTGTTTTTTAGATGAACAAGTCAAAAATCCCAAAAGAAAATTTTAATTTATGACAGCAGAGTGAGAGATGATGGAAAACTGAATTACTTGTAATCAAAGTAGTAGCATTTAAGCTGAGCCATGTAGCGTTCGAATGAGGGGATGTCTTTCTTCAGAATGCTCCACAGCGCTCCAATCTCCAAAACATCTCCTAACAGAATAACAACATCATAAAACACATTTATCAGTTGTTTCAGCAACACACATCTCATTCAAATACAAATTATGAACACTTACGTGCGAGGATAAGCTGCTGTTTGGTTAGTTTGGTCCCAGTGGTTGGTAGAAAGTTCAACTCCAACAGGGAAATCTTTGAGAAAAAAATAAAAATACAACTCAATCACGCACAACACAACGGATTTAAAACATTACAGACGCATAAAATATGAGACTTAAAGGGAGTTCACACAAAAGTAAAAAACGTACTATTTACTCGCCCTCAAGTGATTACAAACCTTTATGTTTCTTTCTTCAGTTAAACACAAAAGATGATATTTTGAAGAAAACCTGTAACCATTACTTGCATAGCTGTAATGTAGCCATGGCGGGATGAATCTTGGTGTGGCGCCCCACCATGGAAGAATGCATATAGCGGAAACCATGCTATGGAAGTCAATGGTTACTAGGCATGGGACGATAACTGTTTTCAAGGTATACCACGGTTTAGAAAAATCAAGGCAAACATTTCTGCTATACCATTCCTACGGTATGTGTACGATTTTTTATTTACGTTTTTTTTTTAGGACAACAGCATCTCTAGCAAAAAAATATACAAAGATGCAGTTTTAAATTGTAATGAAATCTGTGTTTCTGAAACTAATGAAGACAGCAGAAGTCAATGATTCATTTTTATTATTGAGCCTGACATGTTTACTGCTCCAAAATATTTTGAACCTTTCAAAAAATTTAATATTTTGTGTTCGAGGGGGAAAAAAGTTTTAGTTTTTTCAGGGTGTGTGCGGGGTCTTAAAAAGTCTTAAATTTCAAAAACTAAATTTAAGAGCTTAAAAAGTATTAAATTCACTGAAATATGCTGTTGTGGGTCTTAAACGCACACTAATTCCTAATTTTCACTAATTGTCCATGTAAAGCTATGGCCAATTGGTACAACCAACAAATCAATCTAAAAAAGTTGACCAGAATTAACATTAACTATTTAGCAATATGGTTTAATTGTCTTCCTTACAATCACATTTGTTTAAAAGTTCTCCATGTTTTTATCCATAAATTTATGTTGTGTATAAATTTTGTTTATTATAGCTTCTAAAACTTGTCTTTATTTAAAGAAAGGTTATGCTAATAGAAATATATATGTATAGAAGTAGAGTTTGCTTGTTTAAACACATTGTTTAAAATATGTGGCTAAGAAATAACTGAATTCTAATCGGGCGAGTAAAAAACATTCACAGGTTATTGCTAAAAACTATTAGCGGTTTGCCATGTGAAAGTCTGAAATTTCAATCATATTGGTCTTAAAAAGTCTTAAATTTGACGTGATGAAACCTGCAGAAGCTGTTTTTACCCAGACATTTAAAAAGAATATATTTTAGAGCAGTAATACCCAATAAAATCAATCTGTGAAACCGTGATATTTTTATCCAAGGTTATCATACCGTCAGAATCTTATACCATGTAACCATGCCTAATGATTACATGGTTAATATTTTAGCATTTTCCAAACAATATACTCCTTGTTTACCATGAGAAAGAAAAAATGATTTGGAACAAGTAAAGAGTGAGTAAATGATTACAATTGTCATTTTTTTGGGTGAACAATCCCTTTAATACCAATCGATAAAATTTGATTTACTTGCGCTGTCTTTGAGGTTTGTACGTTATATAGAAATGAATTGCCGCTTTACACACACATTGAGGTAAAAATCGGTTTTATTTTCGCACATTCTTTCATTTTTGAACAGTGACAGCTTGTTAGCAGCCAATATTATTTCCCCATTTAAAATGTGCAAATATTACTTTAATGCAATCATATTGTAAAGGAAGAAAGTCCGAATGTGCGAATATAAAATCAACTTCACTCGCTGTCATTTTGTATCACAACTAATGTAACGTCATTTAAATTCGCTGTTTGCTAGTTAACCTTTTACTTTGAGGGTTAACAAAAGCCTCACGATTCAGAAAACATATTAGGAGTTTTACGTAACCTATTTAAGCTAAACTAAAACACAAAATGAAGCGTTTGTTGATGCGCGTGAATCAATCGTAATGGACTCTTCAATATAGCCGCACTGCTAACAGCTCGTCGGGCTACAACTACAGCTTATCTGTACAGTTTTTGGATATTTTTTTTGTTACATAAATTCGATCTTACCTTTAACTTGCTCAAGAGCTCACCGCATTTATTGAGGTTTGGGTTCTTTTTATTCCACTCGGCTTTCAATGTTTCATATAATCCCGCAGTCTCTTTCAACACAGACGCCATGGTGATTCTGCAAAAATGTACGACACCGGCCTGTCAGAACACGGTAGTGTGTGTGCTGTCGTAAAGATCGTTCGTGTTACTGTGGAAACCAGGAAAAGCACATCAATTGATTTTGGGTGAAACCATTACAGTGTCTCTGAACGAATATAACATGTATTTGCTTTATTCATCTATTATTAACATTTATTCACTTTATAAAAGAACATTATTGTTAAAATATCTAGGTTTGTTAAAAAAATATAGACGTTTTGGTGTAGCAGTTTGTCTAAAAACAAAACAGACATGAAAATATAATTGTTCACAATGTAATTTTGAATTTTGCATTTCATGAATGTCGACAACTTGGAATCTTCCAAGAATATTTATTCGATAATTGATGAAAACATATTCATACTGTTAATAAATGTATTTAACTAAGTATTTTAGTATTTTACTAAGTATATTAAATAAGTATATGTATTTCACGAAGTATATTAAGTATATTAATGTCTAACTAAGTATATTAGTTGGCGGTTCATTCCGCTGTGGTGACCCCTGATGAATAAAGGGACTAAGCCGAAGGAAAATGAATGAATGAATGAATATATTAGTATGTAAGCATATTAGTATTTAAGTATATTAAATAAATATTGGCCTATACAATTAACAAGGTATTTTAAGTATATTAGCAGCTATTTAATGAAGTATAATAAATATGTGTATTTAACGAAGTATATTAAGTTTATTACTATTTAACTAAGTATTTTAAATGTACTTAACAAAGTATATTATGTATATTAGTAGCTATTTACTAAGTATATTAAATAAGTATATGTATTTAACGACATATATTAATATTTAAATAAGTATATTAAGTTTATACATTTTTAATGAAGTATAATAAGTATATTAGTATTTAACTACGTATATTAGTATTTAACTAAGTATATTAGTATTTAACTAAGTATATTTAATAAGTATATGTATTTAACAAAGTATATTAAGTATATTACTATTTAACTAAGTATTTTAAATAATTTTAAATACTACAGTAGGTAGTGTTGTCGCCTCACAGTAAGAAGGTTGCTGGTTCGAGCCTCGGCTGGGTCAGTTGGCGTTTCTGTGTGGAGTTTGCATGTTCTCCTTGTGTTTGTGTGGGTTTCCTCCGGGTGCTCCGGTTTCCCCCCACAGTCCAAAGACATGTGCTATAGGTGAATTGGGTAAGCTAAATTAGTGTATGTATGTGTGCGAATGAATGTGTATGGGTTTCCCAGTGATGGGTTGCGGCTGGAAGGGCATCTGCTGCGTAAACCATATGCTGGAGAAGTTGGTGGTTCATTCCGCTGTGGCGACCCCAGAATAATAAAGGGACTAAGCCGAAAAGAAAATGAATGAATGAATATTAAATAAGTATATGTATTTAACGAAGTATAATAATATTTAAATAATTATATTAAATAAGTATATGTAATTAACAAAGAATATTAAGTATATTTAACCAAGTAAATAAGTATATATTTAACAAAGTATATTAAGTATATTACGATTTACCTAAGTATATTAGTAGCTATTTAAATAAGTATATGTAATTAACAAAGAATATTAAGTATATTTAACCAAGTAAATAAGTATATATTTAACAAAGTATATTAAGTATATTACGATTTAACTCATTCATTCATTCATTTTCTTTTCGGCTTAGTCCCTTTTATTAATCTGGCATCGCCACAGTGTAATGAACCGCCAACTTATCCAGCATATGTTTTACACAGCGGACGGCCTTCTAGCTGCAACCCAACACTGGGAAACATCCATACACACTCACACAGTATGGACAATTTAGCTTACCCAATTCACCTGTATAGGATGTTTTTGGACTTGTGGGGGAAACCAGAGCACCCGGAGGAAACACACACGAACACGGGAGAACATGCAAACTCCACACAGAAACGCCAACTGACCCAGCCGAGGCTCGAACCAGTGGCCATAGTGTATGTGTGTGTGATTGAGTGTGTATGGGTGTTTCCCAGTGATGGGTTGCAACTGGAAGGGCATCCGCTTTCTAAAACACATGCTGCATAAGTTGGCGGTTCATTCCGCTGTGGCGACCCCTGATTAATAAAGGGACTAAGCCGAAAAGAAAATGAATGAATGAAATATAAAGTTCTGAGCACCTTTTCAGTTAATACATGTATTTATTCATGTGTATTTAATTACGTCATAATATTTATATGTGTTCAGTCTTTATATAGAAACAGTAGTGTGAAATAATTAGACCTTTCAATATTAAATAACATTTAAAATCATATTTTAAACTATTTTGTGCCTGTTTATGCTTGTGTTTGTTAAAATCATGTCTTCATGAGCATTGCCAAATCTAAGTCAGGAAGAATACTGCTTAGTTCATGAAAGAAATTGATAGAAGACTCTGTTTTTATTGTTATATTAATGTACTATTTAAATTTGTATTTATTTATTCTTCATTTTATGTTTTGTGCTCTGTTCTATAAGTTTTGACGAACGTGTTTATATGGTTCTAGCTTATTGTACTTGTGTTATTATACTGCAATAATACATGAACCAACAAACTTCCATTTTGACGTTATAATGGGAGTCGTGTAATTATGCATCAGCGCCCTCTGCTGGACACTGTAGGCAGCGACAGTGACAGTGCTATACTTTATTGCTAAAAAACTTTGAATAATACGGACGCATATAGTTTACTTTCGACTCTAAATATTTGTAATAAAAGATTTATCGACGCAAAGTCAATTATTGATTAACACGCTCCTCCGCTCGGTTATGACGGTTAAGACAAGGCTAAAAACAAGACTTCACTGACTGTACGGACATGCGCAGAAAGAAGATAAAGAGGAAGGAGTGGGTGGAGGTGGCGGATGAAAACTGCGATATTTCTGTCACACCAGACGGGCAACAATGACTTTAAAGCACCGAGGGACGAACGTGAATGTCCAGGCCACACCCGAACTGTACGCAATATCCAAGCACAACTTTAAATGCGACCAATCAGTGGGGGTAAACAAGTCAAAGACCACGCCTCTCGTGCGCTTCATAAAAAGGGGCATTTTATGAGGGGGCAAATGGTTAATTTTAGCCTTTATTACAAAGAAGCCAATCATCCACTGTAACGCTTGAGGTCGCACCACCCCTTATTTGTGATGTTTAGGACAGAGGGCCAATCACAGACCCCAATGTTTCACCAAAACAGACTCCTTTGTCATAAAAACATCCGGACCCAAGGTGAAGCTGTACAGACAACCGCCTGTTTGTTATTGTGAAGGCCATCCTCGGAGTTTATCTCACTGTTGTGGGAAAATGTACTTCATGGGGAAGATAATTAGCATAAAATGGGAAAGATTTGTAAATACTAAAATTCAGCAGGAGAATTTTTAATCATAATGATAATAAAATGAGCAAAGCAAATACTTATTGGTGGTGTTTTTCATTTAAAATAAATTAGTTACGCCTTTTCTTTTGGCATATTTTGATAGGAATCGTAACCATATGCGATTAATCGACTAATCTTTATTAATCGAAGTTATTAATGAAAGTAAAAGTAGTGTTACAGTTCAAGCCCATTACATGAATATCGTTTTGCAGTGTACTTGTTATATTACGCATTGTAGTGTTTCATATTAAATTGTTTAACGTGTATACTCAAAAGTTTAACTGTAGACAACTAAAATATTTTTTCCCATTTTTCTTGTGTATAGTGTTATAATCCAAACAAACTGAAGAGAACATGGCTAGATGTAATTATAGTATTAAAGTATTAATTAAAGTATATTTTATATATATTAAATATTATAAATAACATGATTTTAATTTAAGCAAAATAATCCTTTTAAAACATTTTTTCATTAAATAAATTATAGTAAGGTTTTTTGTTTTGGCATATTTTGATAGGAATCGTAACCCTAATCGACTAATCATCTTCATTAATCAAAGCGATAAATGAAAGGAAAACTAGTGTTACAGTTCAAGCCAATTATATGAATATCATTTTGCAGTGTTCTTGTTATATTATGCGTTGTAGTGTTTCATATTACCTTGTTTAACGTGTATACTCAAAAGTTTAACTGTGGACAATGAAAATTGACAGTATTAAACAATCTTTTAGTTGAAAAAAGGTGAAGAGAAGATTTTCATGCCATTTTCATGCCATTTTTTCCATTTTTGTTAAGTGTATATTGTTATGATCCGAACAAAAACACTGTTAAACTCAAGAGAACATAGCCAGATGTCATGTATTTTTATTTAAAATTAAAATGATAAACTATTGTTGTTGGCATTATTATTAATATTATTATTTAACAACCTGTCTCTTGACGATTACATGTATTTCTATGCACATTGCTATATGCTCATCGCCTACGGCATGTTTTTTTTTGAGTTCACATAATTCGAAATAAAATAAAGATTTAATGGAAAAAATGTTTTAATTAAAAATAACAAATGATTTTAAGCAAAATAATCTATTTTTTTATTAATTAGCTACTTATTTGTTTTGGATTTTTTTTGCATTTAAAGTAAATTAGTTACGTTTTTTGTTTTGGTATATTTTCATAGGAATCGTAACCATAATCGACTAATCTTTTTCATTAATCGAAGTAATTAATGAAAGCAAAAGTAGTGTTACAGTTCAAGAACAATATATGCATATCATTTTGGAGTGTACTTGTTATATTACGCATTTGTATTATCTTTTGTAGCGTTTCATATTAAATTATTTAACGTTTAAATTCAAAAGTTCAACTGTATACAATGAAAATTGACAGTATTAAACAATATTTTAATTGAAAAAAGGTGAAGAGAAGAATTTAGTGTCATTTTAATTACAATTGGTTTCTTTTTTCATATTTATTGTGTATGTTGTTATAATCCGAACAAAAATACTGTTAAACTAAAGAGAACATAGCTAGATGTCATGTATTTAATTTAAAATCAATATTATAAATAAATGCTTTCATTTACGCAAACTAATATACTCTTTTTATTTTAGTTACCTTTTTATTTTGGATCCGATTTATAACAAAAAATCTATAATTGTGTAAAGTAATTAAATAATCGGACAACCAGTGATATAATCCTTGGTCATTATATAAACATTATTTTCTAATTTGCTATTTAAACACACACACACACACACACACACACACACACACACTACTTGTTCTGTTTTGTAATATGGTTCATATGAAGGTTGAACACCATTCCTTCATACTCAGTGTAGCTACTTTATTGCTTATATACCACTTTAATGTAGCACAATGTTCTACATATATATTAAAAGAAACTGTAACGATGCAAAATGAATGATACTGTACGTGCATCCTCGATAATCACAACAACAACGCTGTGGTTTGTTTATTAATCAGGCAATCGCGCCGGGCCTCTGTTTCCTGCTTGTGAGCGCTGTGCTTGGGTCCTGAGTCGGAGCCCGTGCAGGGCCGTACTGGAGACCCCGCGCCGCCTGCACCTCTATCGTCTCGGGTGAGTTTGATACAATGTAGCAATTTCTCTATAATTCTCTATAACTAATGCAACGCTGCAACACTCGCATGCAGAGCTCACCGTTTCCCGCGACATACAACCGGCCAGTTGCATAGGTCGCTCAATAGGTTGATTTTACAGCGAATTCCCAAGCATACCCCCCTGATCCAAGAGTATTCCAACATAAACTCATATTTAGCAGGGATAAAGATAGGCTACGCAATCGCGTCTATTAGAGCCCAAACGCCAAATATCCATCATTTATGTCAAGTGGCTCCAGCGAATGCGCTCGTATGGCCAAAATACTACGTGTTTACAGTCAGTTATTGTCAGATTTGTTCGTATTGCGTCTGTAAACGCACATATTACAGCTAGGAAGCTAGCTAGCAACAGCTAACCATATCAGCTGCAGAACGAGCGTCAAAAAGCGAATTAAAGGCGCTCTATGCGGGTAAATCTGTATATTTGTTGAAAATAAAAGCATCTGCTTTAAAAGGAGTGTAAAGAGCCTGTTACAGCTTTGCGAATTGTGAAAAATAACCGCCGTGTCCTGCAGGTTCAGTGTCCATTCATGTCTGTGGTGCTCTTCTGGTGTGTGATGCTTTCAAAATGACATAAATTAGATGTCTGACAGGAGAAGCTTTCGCAGATATTTGTCAATGATGGTCTGTGTGCTCTACACTGATACTGTTTTCCCCCCTAACAAACATTAGAGGCGTCCCCGCCTACCTCATCCTCATTTTGTGGTTTTGATTTGTTTAGATCGAGACCGTGATCTTGAGCACTGCAGCGACTCTGCGAAGTCTGACTAATTCTTGAAAATAGGCAGATGTGTGTCTGCAAATCGAGATATTTGACACCCTGTGGTGTTTTTCTGTGTTTGAGAGAGTGTGAGGTGATGCGCGCGCTTTTTCCCACACTTTCTCTGACGCTACACGACTGCACGAAAGTTCAGCTGATGCTTACAATGGATGTGGAAATGTTCACTCGTTTTGTTTTGTACAATTTCTCGTAGAATACACAGTATTTCAATATAAGTTTGTTCAATCAACAAAGAATATGTTGTCGAAAACAAAATTCTTGGCTTGAGTAGGTGCACCATAATGTGTACATAATTGGCTACACCAATTAGTGATGGCATAATATTAATTGTAAGTATGTTATCAGACGTGTTTGAGTTTTTTTTTTCTGTTTATTTGCTTTATTTTTTATTATTTATGCACAATTATCAATGGTGAATGACTAACCTGCTTGCATAGTCTGGTTTAATAATGTTATAATTTTTTTGTTCAACAATATTGATTATATTTATTTACTCTGAAAATGGTAGCATTCAAAACTCTCAGGTTTTTGTTTGTTTTTTTGTGCGAATTTATTCTATTTGTCTAAATATCAATTTACTCCGAGTAAATCAACCCACATTTCGCTACTAAGAAAGTACTTGAGATTGTGTAATGTTTGAATGTTTTATCCTAAAAACTCACCTATGTTGACAGGGCTAATGCTTATGTACTTTTTTATATGAATGTTTTCTAACTGTAGTTGACATGGATGATGAAGATGGCAGGTGCTTGCTAGATGTAATTTGGTAAGTTCAATATGTTACCTCAAAAATGTCAAATAACTCTGTATATCCGCTTGTTAAGTCTGACGTCACACAAAGAGGCTCCAGGGTCTAAGCGCTATATCAAACTGTATGGGGAGACTCATCAAATGGTAATCATAAACGTTTACAAAGCGATGTAATACTTTCGAAATTCACGATTGCAGTATATATGTCCATGGCCAATATCTGATGACCAGTAAGTGTTAAATTTTTAATAAATTGTTAAAATATTGGTATTTGTGAAGCAGCAAGCCCAGAGACTGATGTATACACTATGATTTCATATACAATTCACTTTAATATGTGCTGGGACTAAAAAGTGGCCATAAATGGATATTTTCTCAATTCACATGAGTAGCGGCTTGGACCCGGAAACAGTATTCCATATGTCACCGATACGTCATGACTTAACAAGCAGATTACTTATAGGTAGCATGTTTTGTTGCATTGTAGACTCCGCTAAATAACAACTTTCTTGTTGTACAGTGACCCACAAGCACTCAACGATTTTCTTCATGGATCAGAAACACAAGTGAGTACTTCCAATAGAAAAAAAATAATATTTCACAAGGTCCACTGGTGGGCACACTTTGAAAGTGTAACCCAGATACATCACAGAAAAACACAACACCCTCATCCACCAAGAATTCCCTGATCCTTCTTATCCTTTCCGGGTTATTTTTACATTTCTGCCCCTTAACTGGTTGTTAAGCTTATTGATCTTTTCTTTAGAACATAATTGCTCCTCTTAATTTCAATTTCAATCCTGATTTTTTTCCCTCTTTGGTTAATTCACAAATATGACATACTAATCTAATTTTCCTGTCTTTTGACTCCTGTTTTCTTTCCTGTTTGCTTGGCTTTTTAACTTGGTTATGCCTGCATTTTGTTCTGGTTGATTGGTGCACTGTCCTCACTTTGCTCTTCCCTTGCCTTTTCCTCTTTGTCTGCCTATTTGCCCCTTGTGCGTCTTCTCCCTGTCGCTTTTACACACCTGTCTGTGTGTTGTGGTGATTTCTGCCTGTCCTATCCTGGGTATATCTGTCTGTAGCTGGACACTGATGACCTATTGGATGGCTCAGGTGACCCGTCCAGCTCATTCTTCTCCAGCACTGGGGTGAGTAAAATCCCCCGTTTGCGCCAACCTCCTGGTTCCATCCTTTTTTTCGTAGCATGTGATCCTCAACCCCACCATCCAAATCAGATGCCTTGTGTACCTGTCTGCTGTAGTTGCAGATCTGTTCCAAAGGAGTGCCACCATCCCAGATCCATCCTTAGCATGTTATTTCATATGGTTCTGTATATGTGACTAGGTCTATTTAAAAAAAAAAATCTGTCTGTGTTTTCCAGGGCCACGTTCCTGAGGTCCCGGCACAGGTTCAGCTGTCGACAAGTGAGCCGGGCCTTCCAAGAGTCAGCGTTGATTTGGACTTCTTGGAGGACGATGACATATTGGGGGGATCGCCGGGAGGAGACAACGGAAGTAATGGTGTTGGTACAAATCATGAGCCCTGTGACATTTTGCAGCAGAGCTTGGCGGAGGCTAACATCACAGAGCAGAGCCTTCAAGAGGCAGATGCTGAGCTTGACCTCAGTTCCTTTGGGCTAACTGGCCTGACGCAGGTGGTTCAACCCCTGCCTGATGCCGGCTTGTCTGGGGTGGGCATTGGAGGTGCAACTCAGATTTTTCCAAACCAAGGCACCCCTACCGCACCCTCAAATCCCACTCCAGATATGCTCGGTTCCGTCCTGGCACATCCAAGTCTGCAGCTTCAACAACAGGTCATGAACAAGGCTATTAGCGTCCAGCCCTTCGTACAACAAGTCGGACTTGGAAATGTAACGCTTCAGCCCATTTCGAGCCTTCAGGCCCTACCGAACGGCAGCCAGTCTGGACCATTGGGCATTGGACAAATTCAAGTGGTGGGCCAACCCACTGTAATGACTATAAATCCATCTGGGCAGCAGATCTTGACGAAAACCATGGGTGGCTACCAACTGCATCAACCTGGGCCTGAGGCAGCAAGTGCTGGAACGCAGGCTGGGCTTGGAAGTTCTGTTTTGAGTTCAGGGGGTGGACTTGTAATTCAAGGGGGCAAGGCCACTCTAGGGTCCCCTGCCTTAAATGGGCCAGCTGTCTGCCTAAGCAGCACAAATACCAACAACAGTGCAACTACAATGGCCACTGCTGGTGGTATAGTGGGTTTTAGTAATGCCTCTTTGGGTGCAGGAATTGGATCTCAAACCCAGCCTCAAGGCCAAATCATGCAGAATGTCATCATCCAGCGAACACCAACGCCAATACAGCCCAAACCTCCTCAAGGGGGTGCCATCCAACCCAAAATCTTCAAGCAACAACAACAGCTTCCTGCCCCACATGCCTTGCCAAATGATGCTAATAAGGCTCTGGGGGTACAGCAGATCCCAGTGTCAGCTGGTCAGAATGTAACGTTCCTCACAGGGAAGCCTGCCTCTAACGTAGTTTTGAGCACACAGGCAGCGTCGCAGGGAACACAGTTTTCTCAAGCGCTCTTTAAACAACAGGGCCCTCAAACATCAGGCAAACCCCTCAGTGTTCACTTGTTAAACCAACAGGGCAGCATTGTCATTCCCTCGCAAACTGTCCTACAGGGCCAAAACCACCAGTTCCTCTTACCAGGGCTTCAAGCAGGAGGCCAGATCCTGACTCAGCATCCTGGTGGACACATCATTACCAGTCAGGGGCCCGGAGGGCAGATAATCGCTAATCAAATCTTGACAGCCAATCAGAACATCAACCTGGGTCAGGTGTTGGCCTCACAGGGCCACCCTGGTGCAGCCCATATTCTCTCTGGACACATTCAGCTCCAGCCTGGTCAGATGGGTCAGCCTGCGCTGTTCCAAATGCCAGTGTCTTTGGCGCATACTCAGACACAGTCCCATCCGGTAACTGGTCATGTACAAACGGTCATTCAAGGCATGCCTATACAGAATTCCCTGTCTGTGGAGAGCCTTAGCCCAGCCGTCAGTTTACAGACATTGCAGCAGTCTGGCGGCGTCCCTAATAATGGTAGCAGCGGATCGACGGCCATGACGCCGTGCCAGCCAGGAGAGGGTATCACTGTATTGGGCGGCTCTTCTGACTCTGCTGCTCAACCAGCACAGACGCAACCTCAGCCCTCAATTCTCACGGTTCAGACGACACCTCCAGTTTCAGTAGCAGCTTCGGTTCCTTCCTCTTCATCTCCATCCCCAACAATGGCCACGTCTGCATCCTCAATGGTGGGTCTGAGTTCACAGGCCCAGCATAGCCCAGGAAAATTGTTGTTCACGTCACCTGGTTCCGGCATGATCCTGAGCCAGGAGTCTCTTCAAATGTTCCTGCACCAGGTCAGTGTGCTCTCTTTAAAATTTATCTGCTGTTTGCAAACTGTGTGCTAACATAACAACATTTAGAACCCCAAGCTGACCTCTGGACCAGTTTGGATGATTGTTTTACCTCTCCCATTCCTGAACTGATAAATGTACCTATGTTAGGAGCAACAGCATCAAGCAGGAAAAGACCCACCTGCCGCTGTGGGTGTACCTGCATCTGTTATCGTCAGCGGCAGCAGTTCTGGTCCCGCCCCTTCAGGCCATGACAACTTGTTAGCTGAGACTCGGCAGAGGCAGAGTCCCAGTCCCTCCCTTGGTCCCGCCCACATGGCAACAGTGGTTAACAAGGTAGATGAGCTCATGCTCTGTGCTAAGCCCCACCCACTTGTTGCTGCCACTGCTGCGTATCGGACCACTATCTCCCAGCAGAATTCCCTCTTTTTCTGTCCTCTTGTCTTTCTACTGTCATTACTCAGGCTACTGCGCTTTCACTTGTTTCCACTTCTTGTTTTTGCCTGTATTTAATCCGATTTTTCATTCTGCATCTGTCACAATGACTATTTGTTTATGTCGTTGAAAATGTAATGAGAGATTCATATTTTTCATCCATTAGTTTCATTACCTATTGCACGATATACTTTCCCCTCATAAGACATATCCTGCTGTTTGTTTGCATGATTATTTCTGAGCTGGAAGCTTGCCAAACCACATTGACACTAATTAAGAAATGGGTTGATGCAAATAACAGTGCCATTGTTGCTCTTCAAATGGTGTCACATACAATAATAGTACTCTATTTTTCGGTTGTGTGTTTGCATCATCTTCTCATGGGCATGTCATGATGGATTCCTAACAGTTTGTCTGCTGTAAATCATTGCCATTCACTCTATCCATTAATATTAACATTCTCCGTTCTCATTACTTCTGCTGCCCTCACGTTCAGTAACTGCTGTTTTTAACCCCAATCAGCCCCCACAACCACCACCCCCAAGAGAAATTAAATTAATTGCCTTCAAGATCACTTTCAAAGATTTGATCTTGATCACTTTCTCGCTGCCCTGAATTACCTTCTGATCCTACCAGCAAATCTGTTTTGGTTTGTAGACTGTTCTTTAGGATATTTCTTGTCTGTTTGTGAACCAATTTTTGTTCTTTGCAAAAATGTTGTCCTTGAGTGAGTTGTCTACCCTCCCTGTATTAAGCTCAAGTATTGAATTTGAGAGCATCTATCTTTTAGATGTTTATATAGTTTGTACATTTTGTACCTCAGCTTTTGAAGTCTTTATGAAAACTTCCTTTTTAATGTTTTGAAATAAGATTTTTCCTTTTCTATTTCTTCTTGCTTGTATATTATCCTACTTGTATTTGTTTATTGTAGCTTGTTGCTGTGTGGTGTTTTGTTTTTGCACTATAGATATGACAAATTGTTCATTGTTTTAGTGATGCACTGAATCAGAACAATCAAAAACGATAGTGAATCTGAATTGTAGAACAGTTATGCGTAGAAAGTTTTTGTATTGATAGTGTAATCTGTGAAAATGATGATCCTTAACTCCAGTGGTGGGGACCCACCACTTTGCACTATTTTTAAGTCTTTTTTGTTTAACATATCCAGGGCCTGTAAGCTGGAGTAGCTGGCTAGCTAGTTAAGTTTCGCTTTAATTTGCACCAATTTTGGTTTTTAAGTAAAATAAAGCTGTTTGAAATTAATCACTCTTTTTTGCCATGGTATTATTGAGCAGCTGAGCTACCTTCAGGGTACAAACTAGGATTGTCACGATACTAAAATTCAATACCAATCGGAATTGAAATTTTAAAAATGTCCATCTCCCGCAAACATTTGAGCGCGTTCTTAAACAGCGCTGTTTGCCATTGTGTTCACATGCTCAACAGAAATGACTGTGATTGGCCTTAAAGGTCATTGGTTCACTGAACCCACCGCTGTATACTGCGTGCAACCACAGATACAGGGACACTGGAGTGTTTCAAAGTCACGTCGGTCAGCTGGTTTGTCTATAAGCTGACATACGAGATAAATCAGCTTTGAAATGCTCCAGTGTCCCTGTACCTGTGGTTACACTCAGTAAACAGCAGTGAGTTCAGCAAACCAATGACCTTCATGGCCAATCGCAGTCATTTCTGTTGAGTACATGAACACAATGGCAAATCAGCTGTTTAAGAACGCTTAAACGCCGTTCAACAGCGTTCAAATGTTCGCAAGAAATAACGTGATTTAAAAAATTTCAGTACCAATTGGTATCGAGTTCCAGCATTGTGACAACCCTAGTACAAACTAAACTAAAATTTAACTGGCTAGCCAGCTAATCCATCTTTATGGTACAGGCCCCTGGTCCAGATCATCATCTCTTTAGCATAGAGGGAGATGGAAGGAGTCCATGGCTCCATCATTGCAGGATTGGCCAAATTGGTGCACTTTTGTGTGTTGTGAGTGTACCTTTCATAACCAATCAAGTTATATTTTCCATTGACTTTATGCTAGAGTCGTGTGATCACTAGCGAAAACTATAGGAAGTAATGAGAAATGGTGTATGCTGTATTCCAGTGGTTCCCAAAGTGGGAGTCCTGAGGCTGAGACAATTCCACTTTTGTGCACAGGATACAGCCTTACCTTTCAAAGACTTTTGTTCAATAAACTGAAATGTGTGTTAGATGAGAAAGACATACATGTGCAGAAGTGGGTCTGAGTGAGAATCACTGATGTAAATTATATTAAGGAGCGAGTGGACCACTGCGCTAATTCACCTTGTGGTTGAAAATTGTTGTGGTTGGCAATGAGACTCCCTGTCATCCTAAAACTGATCAAATCTCTCAGAGAAGTGAGAAATAAATTGAAACGGATAAAAATCCAGACCTTCCAAAATAGACTTCTCGTGTTTACATAGATTGTTTCTATTTAACATATATATTAACTTTAAAATACAAGCATTAAAACAATGTTCATTTGACATTTAAAACATTTCAACAGCTACTCTTTTTTTAACTTTTTTTATATATAACTATAGAAATCATATTGATTACTTTCTTGTACTGTGAAGTCATTTTCTGTTTCCGGGAATTTCAGTGCATCCCTAAAACATACATCTACCCAAAATTAATGAAAAAAATGTGCACAATTAATCAAGCAACCACTGACAATTTCTCTCGTCCCCCACCTCCTCTTTTTACCATATAGGTGCCATCGTCAGCACATTCACAGACTTTAAAGATCCAAAGCGCCTCCCCATCTCAGCCTGTGGTCACCCCTACGCCAGCACCCACACTGTCCGACAGCCCTCAACCTGCTCAAGTTTCCCCCCTCACCCTCGGGCAGCAGATCCAGTCTCCCCATCAGCAGTCTCGGCCTCCCTCGCAACCCCAGCCTCCTTCACAGGCACAGACTCCTTCGCGCTCATGCACACCTTCCTCTCTACCGCCTCTCTTCATCATCCACAATCAGATGGGAGGTTCTCCACAGCCGGCTCCTCCACCTCAGCAACAGCAGCCTCAGCAGTTACAAGTGCAGCTCCAGCCTCAAGTTCTTCCTCAGCCTGCTGCTCTGCAGCCAGACATACCTCCTTCCTCGTGCTCCCCGAAGCCTCCGCAGCTGCTTCCCGCACAGTTTCAGTTCCAGCCTCCCGTCTCGAGCTCATCTCCAGCTGCAGCAGTGAAACAGCAGGTGACTGTGGTGCCTGGGCTGACCGCAGAACAGCAGCATCACCTACAGCTGGTCAGTGCGCAGCTGCAGACCATGTCGTCCATCACACAGCCCTCTCCTCAACAAAAGCAGCTCTTGGAAAAACTTCACCAGGTATTGTATCATCAGCTCATCCTAAATACCTTGCTCTTAGTGTTTGTGATGTACATGAGTTGATAATAATTCTGGAGTGAAACAGGAGATTCTGACTGGATGTTTTAACAAATGTTCCCGCCATAAACATTTTCGTTTAGTCTTCATGGACACAAATGCACTGGCATTGTCCATGAATAAAGACTAAATGAAAATGTTTATGGGGGGACAGTTTGTTAAAACATCCAGTCAGAATCTCCTGTTTCTCTCCAGAATTGTCATCAACTCATACTAAATACCTTTCTCTAAATGTTTGTGATGCAGGTTTGCATGGAAATAGTGTTAATTGAGTGGATGAATAATTGTCGTCTACAATATTGTTTTCACTGATGAAAACTAAATAAAAATTAGTTTTAAATTACAAGAAATGTTCTGATGACTAAACAAAAAATGTTTATGGAGGGAACGTTCGTTAACAGATCCAGTCAGAATCTCCAGTTTCTCTCAATAATTGTCATCGCCTCATCATAAATAGTTTCCACAAACATTTATAGAAAGGTGTGTTAATTTTCGTCAACAATATTTTTTTAGCTGACGAAAACTACATAAAAGTACGTTTTAAATGACAGAAACTATGACAAAAAGTACTGATGTTTTTGTCCATAAATAAATCAAAATTGTTTTTGGAGGGACCGTTTGTTAAAGGATCCAATCCGAATCTCCTGTTTCTGTTTATTTTGTTGATAAATAATTTTCGTCAACAATATGACATTTTTTTTAATGTAGAGACCGAGATCTAGTCAGAATCTCCTGATGAAAACTAAATAAAAAGAAGTTTTAGATGACAATAATGTGAGACAATAATGAGTTGATGAATCTGGAGGGAAACGGGAGATTCTGACTGGACTTTAAACAAGTGTTCCCTCCATAAACATGTTCATTTAGTCTTTATTCATGAACAAAAATGCACTGGCATTGTCCATGAATAAAGACTAAATGAACATGTTTATTGAGGGACAGTTAAAAGATCCAGGCAGGCTCTTCAGTTTCTATTCAGAATTGTCATCAACTCATCCTAAATACCTTGCTCTAAGTCAGGGGTGCCTGACTGGATGGCCGGAGTCCTGCAGATTTTAGCTCCAACTTGCCTCAACACACCTGCACGGATGTTTTCAGAAAGCCTAGTAAGAGCTTGATTAGCTAGCCCAGGTGTGTCTGACTAGGGTTGGAACTAAACTTTGCAGGACACCGGCCCTCCAGGACCATGTTCGTGAACTCCTGCTCTAAATGTTTGTGATGCAGGATTGTGTGGAAACTGTTATTTTTGTTGATAAATAATTTGCATCATATTATTTGTCAACAATATTTTTTGTTCACTGAGAAAAACTAAACAAAACTCAGATTTAAATGACAATAACCGAGTAATGATGAAGCGAAAATGTTTATGGAGGAACAGTTTGTTAAAGGATCTAGTCGGAATCTTCTTTTCATTTAAATGTCCTAAAGCAGGGGTGCCCAAACTCAGTCCTGGAGGGCTGTGCGGTGCAAAGTTTAGTTCCAAACCCAATCAGACACACCTGGGCTAGCTAATCAAGCCCTTACTAGGCTTTCTAGAAACATCCGTGCAGGTGTGTTGCGACAAGTTGAAGCTAAAATCTGCAGGACACTGGCCCTCCAGGACTGAGTTTGGACACCCCTGCTCTAAAGCCATGGTTACACTTGAGATTGTGCTTGCGAAATTCTGTCGTACGGTGCTGCGAAAAGGGGAAGGATAAAACAATATGATTCGACATTTAGAAAGTGAGCGATTGCTCCATATGCTAAATTTCTGTACAGAGAGGTCATGATTTGATCTTCGATTGGTCTCACGCAATCATGTGATGCAATTTCGGAGGGCAGAGTTCACCAAGCTTGAACTTTCGACATGTGAAACTTTCGGTCTGCCGTGTTCGTTTGCGTATAAATGGAAGTCTATGGGGCAAAAAGTGCAGTGTGGGATCTCTTACAAACCCCCCCAACCACCATCATACTATTTTAACATTTGGTCGTACTAATAGCATCATTAAAGCCTTTGTCTGTGCATTTAATGAAGCATAATGAACTTCATTGACATCTTCAGTACTGTAGCATTAGGTTAAATTTATACAAATATAAACATCTGCTTGAAGAATAAGGAAAGCTGGTTTATTATAGAGAATTCCTTTTATGAGGTGTCCTATGTAGGCCTAATGCTACACCACAACTCTTAAATCTGGGCCTGTATTGTTCAAACCTGAATGTCATTCTTGTTCAGGAGTCTATAACGAGCTTAGAAATGTTAGAGATATGCATAATTAATATATTATGATTTAACTAAACTGGTTAGATTTTAGTCAACTAAATCTGGAGTAGTTAAAGATATTTGACTAAAATACATTGAATGAATTCAGAAGACTAAAACTAAATGGCATTTTACTCATAAGAATAAAACTAAATCAAAAATTGCTGTCAAAATGAGCATGCATGGAAATTAAAATATTACTCCGTTAATAAGGAACATTCAAGAACCAAAATTAGCATTGTTTATTCCTGTGAAAACACGAGGGAGGTAAATAACCATCTTGTACATTGTATACTCCTGCTGTTTGAACATGTTTTGATTGGTAATTGTTATGTTTACTATTATAATTACCATTTTATTTGATTCTGATTCATATGAATGTTTATTGTTAACTTTTATGTGTTCTGTGTCGGCTATTGCTGTGAACCAAATTGCCCTTTGGGGCCATAAAGAAATTCCAGCTAGGAAATGCTCTTATGAACATCCTTAATTAAGATGATTGTCTATGCGTGTGATTTCCACAGGTCCAGCAAAACATACTTTTACAGGCTAAGCAGCAAGCTCAGGCACAAGCCCAGGCCTCTCAGCAACAGGCTACAAACCAGTTCAACAAAATGCCAGATCAGCCTTCAGTCCAAGCTGCGACTTCAACGGCCACTGGAGCTATTCAAACGCCAGTCCAGTCTCTTTTGCCGCAGAAGTCTGTGCTTGTCAAGCCTTCTACTACAGGTGGCTATTGGAACTTATTCTTCACATGTTTACTTGATAATACTTCTATGCTGATTATGTTGTATTCAACTCAGGTGCAAATGACACACAAGTGTTTTCTGCGGTGTCTGCTGGGGCTACAGTCAACCCGGGAATCACAACTCCAAACCTTGCACAGGCTGTTCAGGTCAGTTAAACGTAGCTGTGTGCAATATGACAATATGTATTGCATGGACAAAATAAAAAGTCTCTCATTTCATATTATGCTCTATTGTTTACGTTACAAAATACATTGTTTACGGCAGGGGTTTTCAACCGTTTAGGACACATGCCCCCCCACTTTTGTTCAGGTTTTTTCGCCGCATTTTGTGACAAGGTCATTCCAAATGATGTTTAACAGAGCAAGGAAATTTTCACAGTATTTTCTACAATATTTTTCTTCTGGAGAAAGTCTTGTTTGTTTTATTTTGGCTAGAATAAAAGCAGTTATTTTTTTAAAAAACATTTTAAGGTCAATATTATTAGCCCCTTTAAGCTATATATTTTTAGATAGTCTACAGAACAAACCATCGTTATACAATAACTTGCCTAATTACCCTAACCTGCCTAGTTAACCTAATTAACCTAGTTAAGCCTTGATAAATATCTAGTCAAATATTATTTACTGTCATCATGGCAAAGATAATATGAATTAGAAACGAGTTATGAAAACTTTTATGTTTAGAAATGTGTTGGAAAAAAAATCTGCTCTTCGTTAAACAGAAATTGGGGGGGAAAAATAAACAGGGGGCTAATTATTCTAACTTTTACTGTACTCTTTACTTGCGTCTAATACCTGTTTTTCACGGGGGCATGAATGAAATGTTCATGAATGAAAGTGAAACTGCCGAATTGCAGTTAAAGTACAAAAATTAAAGATGAAACACCCAAAATTTCATGAAACTCTGCAGGAAACATGAATAGCCTGGTCACGCAACATTTAAAAAGCACTTCACGTAAACACCTTAATTATCGTCTTATTCAGATTAAGGCAAATAACTAGATTACAGATGTTGATGTCTTCAAAGTAAGTGAAAGATCCAGAAGGGCATCCTGCTGATTTGATTTAGAAGGGCACTTTTTTTGTCAGACGGCTCACCGGTTTTACTTTCATAGTTATTAGTTTTAAAAAGCACCCGCTCCATTTTATTTGTATATATTTTACTCGAACGCATTAACTCTAGTCGTTAATCAGGTGCCTGATAGTTAACTGTGGAATTAACGTTAATCAGATTCACTCTAGTGAACGTATAAAAACCCTCATCATAATTTACTCAAGTGCATGCTTCAAATTCTCCCACCCCCCTTAATAGATAATGGCGCCCCCCCTGGTGGGGCGCGGCACAGGTTGAAAACCCTTGGTTTACGGTAATACTTTCAGCATTTATATGAGCACCTTATTACACACCATTATAGGGATGCAGATGGAAGCATGAATAATAGAAAGTTGCAATCTTAAAGTTCAAAGCTTACATTTTGCATTTTATTTAGTGATACTTTTTTATTTTATGTTTTACCTATAATAGTTAAAGTAGTTTTATATTTTAATTATTTTTTTATTCAATCAAGTTTGCCCTGAAGTTCTAAATAAAGTGAGAAATATGAGCATGTATGGATGAGTACATTTGTGAGTATATACTTTTAAAATGTAAACTAGAAAATAGAACTATATATACATACTATTAATTAATTAAATTTATAGAAATGGTAAAATATGGTAATATATATATATATATATATATATATATATATATATATATATATATATATATATATATATATATATATATATATATATATGGGACGACATCTATCGTGATATGAGATTTGTCATATTACCTAACCCTAGCTGTTAGTATTTTTACTCTAATCTGCAGCTGGACTGCTTACCTTTGCATATCTTTACTCGGTGGAGACTCTGATCATTTTAAACACTCTGATGTTGGTTTGCAGGCAAAGCCAGGCGTCATAAGTTCGGTTAGTGGGTTAACGCTGGGCAAAGCAGGTTTGCAGATTCAGGTTTTAGGTGCTGGACTCTCACAAATGCCTGCACCTCCACTACCTGCTCCCCAAACACAGGTATGCTTAGAAAATTACATTACATAAGCTATTAAAATTAGCTTGATGATTTATTTTTGGTAATCTTCTGATATTTGATGTTTCTTTTCACAGACATCAACATTAAAAAGGGCCTTTACTATGGAACCAAGCAAAGAAGCTAGGTACAAACATTCAAATATAGACAAAGTTGTGAATGTATTATTAATGAATGATTAATGCATAGTTTTGAACCATTTATTAATGAGCTGCTGTGCTTTTTTAAGATCAACTGTTCTCATGAGCTCATGTGTCTGTTTATAGGATGCTGGAACAGCTGCGAAAACAGCAAGGCTCAGTTCTCCATCCTGACTACAGCTCCCCTTTCCGCTCTTTTGAGGACACACTTCATCGGCTGCTGCCATACCATCTGTACCAAGGCACAGCTTCATCTCCGGAAGACTATCGTAAAGGTAAATACTCATACCTCTGTGTGAACTGCACTACTGTAATGTAGTTGGGCGGCAATGTCTTCTGAACTGGTGCATAACTCCTGCTTTATGCTTCTCTGTTCAGTGGATGATGAATTTGAGAACGTCTCAAGCCAGCTCTTGAAACGTACACAAGCAATGCTGGATAAATATCGTCACTTGCTTTTCGAGGAATCAAAGGTACCATTTAAATCTCACTCGCACCGCTTGACCTTGATATGTGGAGGTTCTGAGCTTCGAATTCATTTTACGTCTTGTGTATTTGCTACCTTGAGCAGAGGCTGGGTCCCTCAGCAGAGATGGTTATGATTGACCGGATGTTCATTCAAGAGGAAAAGGTGGCTCTGAGTCAGGACAGGGTCCTGGCCAAGGAGAAACCAGGTATTTCCTATGGTTTAATGCAAGTTACATTTGGCGTGAACTAGGGCTGCACAATATGTGAGTTCAGCATCAATATCACAATGTGCGCATCTGCAATAGTCACACTGTAGGATGGTCAATGTTGAGTCATAGTTCAGAACACATGAGATCTGTGGAGTCACTGTAGAGTTTAACCATGATACAGTGAAAGTTTATCATTTGCATGTGTTTTTAAGGCCTCTGACTGTGTGGGCATTTCAAGAAAGTTTAAAGTATTCAGCTACATGAACCATTTGTAACTTTAATAAACACATTTTGATTAGTTATTTAAACAATGATGTCTATTCAGTGATATTTTACATTTGATTATTCAGTTTCTGTACCTGAATACTGTTAGACTCCACAGAATATATATATAAAATACTAAATATCTACCAAATATGTCTGATTTTTCCAATATCTTGTAGCCCTACCTTGAGCACTGTGTTTGTTCATTGTGTGTATATATAGCTATAATTTTAGGATGTTGCATTGCTTAATCTTTTAATCTCTGACTGTTTGCAGAGGAATTTGTGGCCAATTCTTGTTTGGTGGACGGCAGTGCAATGAAGCTTGAAAAGGTGGAGCTTAGTTCTGTAAGAACTGCATCAACAGTGGTTTTAGCTCCGCCTACAGCAGCCACGCCTGCTCCTGCCACAACAGTTGCCCCTGCTCCAGCCCCTACGCCTGCTCCAGCTGCTGCCCCGACTCCTGCTCCTGCTCCTGCCCCTGCACTCTTCCCTCCGACGAAACTGGTGATCAAGCAAGGTGGAGGGGGAGCTTCAGTCTCCTGGTCCACCAGCTCCACCCCTACGCCTGCTCCGGTGGTGCGACCGCCTGCTGAGCCAGTCGCACCAAGTGCCTCCTTCAGCCGCACTCCGTCCTCCCGCCCTGCTGACGACGATGATGACGTTGCACTTCCCCAGCGGACCAGCAAACCACCCATAAAGACCTACGAGGCACGTCGGCGAATAGGTTTGAAGCTGAAGATCAAACAAGAGGCAGGGTTTAGTAAGGTGGTTCACAACACTGCATTAGATCCGGTCCATTCCCAATCCCAACTCACACCACAGACGCCCACCCCCGAGCAGCCGCAGAAAGTAAAGCCACACGTAACCCTTCCCTCCACCGTCATTAGAACTCAAACCACAACCTCTCAATCCACCTCTTCTTCCACTGTCACCACAGTAACCACACACACAGCCTCCGCCTCCAGTAGCGCAACGTCCTCGAGCGGGGCTTCGTCTTCATTCTCCACCTGGTCGTCATCGTCTCCTTCTACGTCGTCCGCGCAGATGAACGGCACCCTGGAGCACCATGAGGTAGGTGGGGTCAAACGTAACCCAGCGTCCACAGCAACGCCACCACTAACAACGTGCAGACTCCCCCTGCGAAAGACGTACCGTGAGAACATCAGTCCCCGTCACAGGCCTGGAGTACCAGGAGGTGGTGGAGATACGTTACCCATTCTGCCCGCAGGACCTCCTGTTACCTCTTCACCCCAACCGCAAAGCTCGTCCCCTCAACCCGAACGAACTGTGATAGCCAGTGTGAAACTGGAGCGGCAAGGTGGACACGGGCGATCTCACCCCCATGCCGAGTCACAAAGCCTGGCAGCGGTAGAAGACGTCCTTTATCGGGGAATAAAAAACGCGTACCACCATCATCGGGAGTTTGATAAAGACGATGAGGATGATATGGAGGAAGGTGGTGGTGGTGGTGCTTTGGGGCGATTAAAGGGCATAGGGAGCAAAAACCGAGAAGGGGGACGGGGTGCCTTCAGGATGGATCAGCATGCCCCAGGGCCGCCCTCTCCTGGAGAGTCTTCCTGCACAAGAGACTCGTCACTTCCTGCCAAACGCTGCAAGTCGGACTCTCCGGACATGGACAATGCAAGTTTCTCCAGCGGCAGCCCGCCGCCTGACGACTCGCTAAATGAGCACCTGCAGTGTGCCATAGACAGTATACTAAACCTCCAACAGGGCCCTCCTGGACACGGAGGCTCAGGGAGAGGGGATTTAGGGAGGGTTCATGGGGCAAACCTGCCTAACCAGCACCAAACCCATCCCTCCTACAGACAGTCCATGCCTCCCCTCTCCACACAGCCCTCGTCCACCCCCATGTCCCAGCATTCACAGGTAGGAGGGCGAGGGCAGAATGGAAATCTGGTTTCACAGACGCACAGTAGATAACAGCCCCTTTAGCCCACGTTGACCGAAAGACTGAAAAAGCAGGATGTCAATGCATAGGGGGAAGAAAATGGAGACATTTTCCCATGTTCAGCTGTGTTTGCTTTGTTTGTCTGTGGTTTGTGCTGATCAAGCGTGTTCTTTTGGTTTACATATGGCCCTTTAAGTGTACTTTCTAAATATAAAAAGTGCACTTTGATATGATTTTCAGATTTTTGTCACTTTTTTTTTTCTTCCGGGTGCGAAGCTGGGGCGGTTCCAACGTCCATATCCCAGTTATTTTAGTGTTTCTCAAATTGTGAGAAGACACGACCAGTAATTTAATTAGTAATGTTTGTAATAATCACAGTGACGGATGCAGATTGCAGGAACTTTAAGTGATATCATGAAATTGTCATATCAAACAGTTATTTTGGAGAGACCAATGGATCCCTTTGTTAGAACGATCCCCCATATTATGATTTATTGATCATTATGGATCATTGCATTATAGTATAGCGCCCTGAAAGCTTGATTTGTTGTTTTGTTATCTTACTATACAGAAATCAACAATGACGCATTCACAAATAGACAAATCACCCAAACTCTAGGAAATCCGTTGACCTTTAAAGCATTCCAGTATCAAGAGCACATTTACAAATCAAACATACAATCATAGCACAGCAAATTTGGCTCGCCCTTCTAATAAATGATTTTTTTTTTTCTTCGTGAGAACATTGCAACAGCCATTTTTCATCTCTGAAGTGCAGAGCGTGATATCCCTCATTTATGTTTTATTTTTGCATATGTATGTGCAGACACTTGTTCAAATTTAAGATAGAATCACTGAAAGACTTGGAAACCATTCAGAAGCAAACACAGCGAAAAGCAATGACATGGACAAAAAGAACAATAATAATGTAAAGAGAAAAAAAGAAAATAGAACTGTAAGAATTTGAAGTATAGTACTACAGATTAATTTTGTATTGTATTTATTGTGTATAATGACACTTTTTAAAAAAACTGTACATTTAGTAAAACTGTAAATTAAACCTCGCTTCTTTTATGAAACAACCTCACTTGTTTTTGATTGCCGTTTGACTTGATTGTTTTTAACTGGATTGTATAGTTGACGTTATTATTTTTAAAAAAATATTTCAATGTTGAATGACGCTAAGGACATTTTCACAGTATTTCCAATGCTATCTCACGGCAATTCATAACTTTTTGATTTAGTGTGTTATTCGTATGGTTTCATTAGTCAAGACTTGACTAATTAACCTAATTTTCACAATTTATTTGAGTTGGGACAACATGAAGGAATTAACTTAACATTTGTTTTACAAATTTAAGTGCATTGAACATAAAACAATTACGTTGTCGCAAAAAAAACCTCAAGAATTGATTTCAGCTCATTTTAAATTAGTTTAAACAAACAGCAAATGTAATTTTTTTGAGTGAACTATCTTGCAAAATAACGAAAAAATTTTATGTACTCTCATCACAGCAAAGACTAAAGAATTTACTTTGACCATCAAAACCTGTCTGTTCAACTCCACAAAACCACCAACTAGTCAAGCTCTCAGATGGAATCCCCATAGGAAGCTGAAGAGAGGCTGTCCAAGAAACACCTGGCGACGCGACCTCGAGGCAGACATCACAAGCATGGGTTGAACCTGGAGACAAGTAGAAAGAATGGCCCAGGACAGATACCTCTGGAGATTGACGTTTGGCGGCTCATACCCCGGAAGAGGGGGAGGGCATAAGTAAAAAATGCTGTATTCCACATAATCCCTTCATGTTGTCACAACTCAAAACGATTAAGTTGAATCATTTTTTCTAATTTAAGTGGATTAAAGATAAAATAATTAAGTTGTCCCAAAAACAACCTTAAGAATTGTGTTGTTTAAGCTCATTTTAAATAAGTAGTTTGAACAAAGAGCAAATGTCATGTTTTGAGTGAACTACCTTGCAAAATAGCGAAAAAATTGTATGTACTATCCTCATGCCAAAGACTAAAGAACTTACTTTGACCACCAAGACCCGTCTGTTAAACTCCATTGTGAAATCAGTATTGTTGTATGGGGTCGAAACCTGAAGGATCCAGACATTCATCAACACCTGTCTCAGAAAGATTGTCCACATTCGCTGACCCGACATGATCAGTAACACCGACCTATGGGGAAGGACCTGTTAACTCCCAATAGAAGCAGAAGTCTGGAAGAGAAGATGGGTTGGTTAGGGCGCACCCTACGCAAGCCACCAACTAGTCAGGCTCTCAGATAGAACCTCTAAGGGAATTCAATTCAATTGACCTTTATTTGTATAGCGCTTTTACAATGAAGATTGTGTCAAAGCAGTGTCCCATAGAAGATCATAGTTAGTTGAAACAGTGTAGTTCAATTTAGCTCAGTTCAGTTTGGTTTAACAATCACTACTGAGAGTCCAAACACAGAAGAGCAAATCCATCAATGTGCAGCTCTACAGATCCCGAACCACGCAAGCCACTGGCGACCACTGCGAGGAAAAAACTTCACCAATTGGCGAAAGTGAAGAAAAAAAAAAACCTTGAGAGAAACCAGGCTCAGATGGGCACAATCATTTCTCCTCTGGCCAAACGTTTTGTGCTGAGCTGCAGTCAAAGTGCCGGAGGCAGTAAGCTGGACCTCAGCGAAGACCCATCAGTCCCTGAGGTGTCACAGGAATCAGTCTCATGTTCTCCACTCCTCCATGACCATTACAGTAGAAGCGGAAGAGAGGCTGTTCAAGAAACACCTGGCAATGTGACCTAGAGGCAGGCATCATAAGGATGGGTCACACCTGGAGACCAGTAGAAAGAATGGCCCAGGACAGATATCTCTGGAGCTCAACCTTTGGCGGTCCATACCCTGGAAGGGGTGGAGGGCATAAGTAAGTAAAAAATGCTGGGTTCCACATAATTCCTTTGTTTTGTCACAACACAAGTCGATTAAGTTACATAAATCGTTTTTTACAAATTGAAGTTGATTGAAGCTAAAACAATTAAGTTGTCCTAAAAAAACCTTAAGAATTGTGTTGTTTCAACTCATAAATTAGTATTATTGTGTGTACTATTATTATAGCAAAGACTAAAGAACTTACTTTGACCACTAAAACTCGTCTGTTCAACTCCATTGTGTAGTCAGTATTGTTGTAGGGGGTCGAAACCTCGATGATAACCAAAACCACCACCCGAAGAATCCAGACATTTATCAACACCTGTCTCAGAAAGATTCTGAAACATGATCAGTCAGACACGATCAGTAACACAGACCTATAGGGAAGAATCTGTCAACCTCCAATAGAAGCAGAAATCTGGAAGACAAGATGCCGTTGGACAGGGCACACCCTACGCAAACCACCAACTAGCATCCCCAAACAGGCTCTCAGATGCAACCCCCAAGGGAAGTGGAAGAGAGGCCGCCCAAGAATCACCTGGTGACGCGACCTAGAGGCGGACATCGCAAGGATGGGTTACACCTGGAGACAAGTACAAAGAATGGCCCAGGACAGATACCTCTGGAGATCGACCATTGGCGGCCCATACCCTGCTGGGTTCCACATAATTTCTTCATGTTTTCACAACACAAATCGAAGTAGATTGGAACAAATAAGTTGTCCAAAAAACAACCCTTAAGAGTGGTATTTTCAACTCATTTTAAATTAGTAATTTGAAAAAGCAGCAAACATCTGTTTTGAGTTTATTGGAAATTAGTTATGAACACTTATGTATAAAAATGTGTTAAACACACATGGGAAATACTTGTATGTAAGCTAATAACGTTGACTTCATCTGGATATGTAATGATCTTACCAGCCAGCAGATGGCATTGGTTAATCAGCTATGAGTCAGAAAGCCAGAAGAGTTGATCTGCCGAGCCTCTCCGATGTGTTCTGTCATGCCAGCATCAGTAGTCACATGCGCATCTGTTCTGCAAACAGTTCAAACAAAAGCCAAATAAACCATAACACAAAAGACATTTCCCCAATGCTGCAGTCTCTGCTGAAAGACAAGCAGTGCCACGCCCTCACTTTATGGAAATGAATGACTCTTTCTATAAAGTGCTTGACTCCACCTTTTGCATTGATGCGCCCCCCCTTTACTCCCTCGTCCCCACCCTGGTTTAAACCCATTGTCATCACTCGCCTAAAAGCAAGCAGCCGTCTCAGGCTCTCCCCTGCTTCTGCGTCAGGCAGTATTTGAAGAGGTGTAGGCAGGGAAAGGAGGCAGTACTTGTGTGGTTGCCTCAGAGCTGAATTTGCTGCAAGATCAGAGCAAGATCTTGAAACGCATTAGAACTTGAAACTTTACTTGGTGCTATTCTTTGGACAAAAAGCGATCCTTCTAAGGTACATCCTCGAGTGTAGAAACGTCCCAGCTGGAGAAAGTGGTTCAGGTTTATAGTCTCTTGAAGTTCTTCGACGTTCTCAAGGTAAGAATTCAGGTATGAAATCTCTTTAAATGAAAATGTATTGATTGAAGCATCGATTAAACCAATAAAATATCTTCAGAATTTAATTAAATGAAAAGATTTTCAGAACTACGTCGATTGCATGCATCGATTAACCAAAAAAAGACTTAAATAATGCCTGTGTGCTGAAAAAAAGAGTTATTGCTGCCTTTATTTTTTTAGTTGAATCAAATCAACTTGTGTAGTAATTTCAACGTGCACCAAATTGACTTAAAATATGTAGTTAAACTTTCTATAACTGAAAAAATCTAGTTTGATTAACTTATCGAGAAGTTAAATAATGTAAAACATTTGTTGTCATGACTTTTTGTCTTGCACCCAAAAAAATGACGTTTGCTGTTTGTTCAAACTACTTAAAATGAGCTGAAACAACACAATTCCTGAGTTTATTTGAGGACAACTTAATTATCTTATGTTCAATCCACTTAAATTTGTCAAAACTAATAAGGTAACTTAACTCCTTCATGTTGTCCCAACACAAATCGACTGTGTGGAACCACCCCCTCTTTAGTGGCACACACACAAGTATTTCTGTCATATTTCTAAAAAATGAAGCTCCCAAAAAGACGAATCGTGTTGCAATTGTGGTGCCACAAGGCATTTTCCATCTCCTGCGCAACATGTGAGACTTATTACATAGTCAAAATCCAACTCTTGCCAAGCCATCTGTGCAATAGTTGAACTTTAAATCCAACACAGCCAGTTTGTTTCAGCTACTAATGAAGACTCTTAAGATGGCACGCGAAAAACAAATCTCCCTGGAATACATTTATGAGATAATATGATGGTTGAGTAGGGAGTGTTTCGAATATGCTGCAAGCCAAATGCTCATTACCTCAAATCCTTGTCAGGATTCAACAAAAAAACCATAGGAATATGTTGAGCTTGATGCATCACTGGTGTATTCAGCTCTTTAACACGCCGTAATCCTTCACACATTTACCTTTCCACTGCAAGCCACTTCTGGAAAACACGGCTCACTCTTTTCAATATACGGAAATAAGTTATGAATGTGTGTTTGTGGATCCAGAGTTTGGGTGTGTGTGTAAGTGTTTCCAAAATGAGCACCAACTTTTTCCAGGGACATGCATGGACAATTCACTCTGCGTTCCCTGTGGGCTGGAAATGTCTCTTAGGGTTCTTTATTTGAAAATAAATAGCCAGACATTCTCATGCACTGTAAAAACTGCTCGGATCCACACGGTCGATTTAAGTTGGGACAACATGAAGGAATTAAGTTAACATATTAGTTGTTATAAATTTAAGTGGATTGCACATAAAAGGATTAAGTTATCCCAAAACAACTCAGGAATTGAGTTGTTTCTGCTCATTTTAAATAAGTAGCTTGAACAAACAACAAACATCAACATTTTGAGCATCAGATCAAAGCTTCACTGCAGTTTTTCTAGACTAAATATAAAAAAAGTCTTAAATCAAAAAGCATTTTCTAGACTAGTAAAAACAATTTGAGTGGATTGAACATAAAATAATTAAGTTGTCCCTCAAAATTAAAAATTGAGTTGTTTCAAGAAGCGGCATGGTGGCTCAGTGGTTAGCACTGTCGCCTCACACCAAAAAGGTTACTGCTTTGAGTCCCGGCTGGATCAGTTGGCATTTCTGTGTGGAGTTTGCATGTTCTCCCTGTGTTGGCGTGGGTTTCCTCCGGGTGCTCCGGTTTCCCACAGTATAAAAGGCATGCTCTATTGGGTGAACTAAATTAGCCAGTGTGTGTGTGTGTCTGTGTGAATGAGTGTGTATGGAAGTACTGAGTTGCAGCTGGAAGGACTTCCACTGTGTAAAACATATGCTCGAATAGTTGACGGTTCATTCCGCTGTGGTGACCCTTAATAAATAGGGGACTAAGCTGAAGGAAAATGAATGAATTTCAACTTATTTTAAATAAGTAGTTTGAACAAGCAGCAAAAGTCCTTTTTTGAGCTTTTTTGCTTGTTTAATGAATAAACTCACTTAATTTCAGACTTATTTCTGAAAACAAAACAGAAATATACTTGTCTAGAAAATGTTTCTTTATGTAAGATTATTTGATGTTATTGAGACCAGCAGCTCAACCTGCGCTCTGTGTGAGTCCTAACACCCCAGTATATTGATGGGGAGTCTATACTGCTCAGTGAGCGTTGTCTTTCGAATGAGGTCCTGACTCTCTGTGGTCGTTAAAAATTCCAAAATGTCCATCCAGAAAGAGTAGGGGTTTAACCCCGGCATCCTTGATCTCTGCCTGGGCTGCGTCAGATAAACAGCACAGTGACAGACATAAAGGAAGCAGATCTCGCATAACATTTGTGAGAAATACTACAGTAAGAACTTTCCCCAATGATTATTTGTGTATTTGTTGTGGAGTTAATTCAAGCCTTTCTGCAATGATGAGTCACACACAATGTCATTACAACGTTCACAGACACACAAAAACAGCGTGCGCATTTAACTTTGCACTGTTTTTACACAGCAAATGTGACAGGATACAGGTTAATCTCCACTGCTGTATGGATATCCGTTATGTTAATGTACAAAATAAACCTGATTTAACGTCCACAAACCGGGATTGAAGCATTTTCTTTTATAATTGTACTGACATGCGGCTGTGGTGATAAAGATGGTAAAATCACTGTAATTCATTACAAACATATGTTTTAGAAACATGGTAAACTTAAACTCATTCTTGATCATATTTGATGATGATTGATGATCACAGAGCGCTCAACAGATCTTTTAATCCCAGTTGCTTTGTTGATATGATTATACGCGTTACTATGGAGACATGTTAATACACGGCTGTCAATCAATTCAATGGGTGGGGAAACCGCACCCCTACATCACGTTGCAGTCGGCCTCAAAATGGGAGGGATTTGGATCCTATTTTAATGTCAGGAAATTAAAAGAGACCTATTGTCTTTATACCACCCCAATATGCTTGTGGACACACTATACTTACACAGTTTTGTCCAAACATCTTACAAAAGATGATTGTGATTAAAGTGAACTGAACATAAATAAAGTTGTCCCACAAAAACTTCAGCACTGTGTTTGTTCAACTCACAACTTGAGTGTGAGAAAATACAGAATCAATCATAAAGTAGTTTTAATGTTCTCTTCTTTCTTCTTTTCAGGCAAAAAAAAACTTCCTAAGGTCGAAAGCTGAGGGTTACATACTATATAGTTTACTTTATAACTCCAAACATCCCTTAGTAACTCCAAACCTTTAAACCTTCAAGGCAGAACATTTGGAAACATTATAAAAAATACCGTAAGCAAGAGAAGACTCTACAGAGTCACCCCAAAGGACACGTAAACAAGCCATAAATTAACTGCCTGCAAAGGAAACTCTGAGTACTCTCACAAGTTGCACGATGTCACGCTGGGGACGTAAGAATGTCAAGAAGGCCCCCGAGGTGATCAGGACAGTGACCGAGGGCCTGAAGTCACTCTACCGAAAAAAGCTCCTGCCTCTGGAGCAATATTACGGCTTTCATGACTTCCACTCACCGAGTCTGGAGGACGCCGACTTTGACAACAAACCCATGGTGCTGGTCGTTGGGCAGTACTCCACGGGAAAGACCACCTTCATCAAGTAAGACATCCTTTCACCACAGGTTTTAAAGAGATAGTTCACCCATAAATTAAAATATTTACCTTCAAGTGGTTGGAAACCAGCAAAACGGTGGCTCAGTCCTAGAAGGTTGCAGGTTGGAGTCCGGGCTGGGCCAGTTAGCATATCTGTGTGGAGTTTGCATGTTCTTCCCGTGTTCGTGTTGGTTTCCTCCGGATGCTCCGGGACATTTGTATCTGATAAGAAAAAAATGTGCATAAACAATGATAGGAATCCATTTACTGAATTAATTCCAAAGTCAGTCATCACTGTGGTTTAGTATTATTACCTCCAGATCTGTCGTGAGCATCTGCATGCTCAAAAAGTGGTCTCGATATTCCAGTTTTGAGCGTAAATCTTTGGATAGATATGCAAAATTGCATCTTTGGATGGAAACATTTATTGACTTTTCATAAGGATAAGGTTACAAGTTTACAAAATGTTATTTATGATTGAAAAAAGAAAGTCAAAAAGCCTTTAAACAAGGGTGAGTAAATTGTAGAACTTTCATTTTGTGTGGTTTATTTATAAACTAATTTCGAGAGGATCACGTGCTTATGATCAACACGGCTGGCTCCTCATTAGCTCCGTAATCTGACCCATTAGATGATTATGGAAGCATTATAAATAACCAGAGTTTTTCACTCAAGTTATCTTCGTCTTGAAGCTTCCCCCCCTTCCACCCCTACTTCCTCCCCGCTTTTCCGATAGGGCGACAGGGTGGCCCAGTGGCTAGCACTGTTGCCTCACAGCAAGAACACCGCTGATCCAACCTCCTATCGGGCTGGTTGGTGTTTCTGTGCAGAGTTTACATGTTCTCCCCGTGTTCGCGTGGGTTTCCCCCGGGTCCCCCGGTTTCCTCCCACCGTCCAAAAACATAAACAATAGCCAATCGACTAAACCAAATTATCACCGAAAACAACCCTAGTTTACACCTCTCACGCGGCGACAAGCAGGGGAGTCCTCGAGACCTACCTGAGCTCGACCTCCGCTCTCGCCCTTCTAACGGGAGGGAGCTCCGGGCTCGAGGATATAACAAGCTCAGGGCTCTCTCCCGGGACAGCATGCCAAATACGCTTTATTGATTATCAGCTAAGTGTGAACTCTTGAATGGATAAACTATCTCTTTAAGTGCTAAAGTAACTTTTGACAAGAGCTCGGTTAATGAGTGGTTAATGAGCTTGGGTTGTTTATTTGCAGTCATGTCAAGAACTAGTATTAATATGAAATACAAATATTACAAGTGGATGACGGGATGTAAAGTAATTAGAGCTTGTTTTTTCTCACATCTCACATAAGAGCCAATAGTTCTTACATTTTTTGGTGTAATTGTCTGTGAATGAATAATTAGTTGCATCTTTCGGAACCCGGCAATTAAATGATGCATTTGAAGGAGTCTTGGAGTTAAGACAGCCTTCATCATGATGCAATGATGCAATCAGGCTGAAACATGAGGCCTTTGAATTGGGCGACATCTAAGGTATTAATACATGGCAGGGTTATACCCAGAGGGCAGGGCAGGGCAGTGACCAACAGTGAGGACCACCAACAATACATAAACACAACTTCTGCCAAGGGAGAAGATAGAGAATGCATGTTAATACCAGGTCCAAATGGTAATGTGTCTACACTGACCACTGAAAGTGCATATTGATATCCAGGAGCATCAATAATATTGATTCGGTGGGAGGCTCCATCTCTGATGATCAGGGCCCTCAGAGGCATCACGTTACAGCACCCCTGTTAAAGTCGGCAGGTTCTAAAAAATGTAGGGCAATGCATGATTTAGTCATTTGGGAACTGATTGCATTGTTGGAAGATGGGTGTTGCTAGCAAAATGGAGGAAGATTTGGAGGCCAGTTTGAACTCAGTTGTAGAGGATTGCAGTCCACCAGAATCACCGATGGCATCTTCTGGTGCAGGATATTTTTTAGATGCCCGATGATGACAAAGAGGAGCCAAATTTAACAGACATAATTGCATCAAATTAAACCACTGTCTCCTGGGAAGACAGGGCAGAAATGAGACACACTGATAGGTCCTAAAGGAGAGATAGTCCTGCCCTAAAAGACAGATAGTCCTGCCCTAAAGGACTGATAGTCCCACCCTAAAGGACTGATAGCTCCACCCCAAAGGAGAGATAGCCTTTACCTAGAGGGGCAGATAGTCCTGCCCTAAAGGACTGATAGCCTTACCCTAAGGGAGAGATAGCCCCGCCTTAAAGGACAGATAGTCCTGCCCCAAAAGGTCTGACATAACCCACCATAAGGGAGAAATAGTCCCACCATAAAGGAGAGATAGTCCTTCTCTAAAGGAGAGATAGTCCCGCCCCGAATGGTCTGACAGCCCCACCCTAAAGGAGAGATAGTTCCGCCCTAAAGGACAGATAGTCCTTCCCTGGAGAAGAGAAAGTCCCGCCTTAAAGAATTGATAGCTCCACCCTAAAAGAGAGATAGTCTCTCCTAATAGACTGATAGTTCCACTCTAAAGGACTGATAGCTCCACCCCAAAGGAGAGATAGCCTTTACCTGAAGGGGCAGATATTCCTGCCCTAAAGGACTGATAGTCCCACATTAGTGAACTAATACCCTTTACCTAAAGGACAGATAGTCCTGCTCTAAAGGACTGATAGAGTCACCCTAAAGGAGAGATAGCCCCGCCCTAAAGGACAGATAGTGCCCCAAATTGTCTGACAGCCCTACCATAAAGGAGAAATAGTCCCTTCCTAAAGGACAGATAGTCCTTCTCTAAAGGAGAGATAGGCCCACCTTAAAGTAGAGATAGTCTTGCCCTAAAGGACAGATAGTCCTTCCCTGGAGGAAAGTCCTGCCCTAAAGGACTGATAGCCTCACCCTAAAGGAGAGATAGCCCCACCCTAAAGCACTGATAGCCTCACCCTAAAGGAGAGACAGCCCCGCCCTAAAAGACTGATAGCCCCACCCTAAAGAAGAGATAGCCCTGCCCTAAAGCACTGATAGCTTCACCCTAAAGAAGAGATAGCCCCGCCCTAAAGGACTGATAACCTCACTCTAAAGGAGAGATAGCCCTGCCCTAAAGGACTGATAGCCTCACCCTAATGAAGAGATAGCCCCGCCCTAAAGGACTGATAGCCTCACCCTAATGAAGAGATAGCCCCGCCCTAAAGGACTGATAGCCTCACCCTAATGAAGAGATAGTTCTGCCCTAAGGGACAGATTGTCCCGCTTTAAAGGACTGATAGCCAAGCCCTAAAGCCATTCCATTTGACCAGAAATGAAGAAAAGTCATTGCGAGGGGGGAGGGAAGGTTATAGTATTTGATTAAAGATTATGATTGATAAAGATAGATGCACAGATACATTGTTTATAACAAAGACTACTATATACATGTAAAAACAAGAGTAAATTTTGATTTCATGCTGACTCTAATATCAAGTGGAAACAGGGCCTTAGTTGCTTATGTATTTGCATTCATATTCTGTATATATAATATCATTGATTTGAGTTGATATTAGACAATTTACTAAATGGAAACGTGCCACTGTGTTTTGTTTATTTTAGCAGACATAAAAAAACCACAAGGTTATTAAAGCCTATCTATCAGCAAGGTAACCATGTTCTGTCAACACAGGTATCTGCTTGAACAGGACGTCCCTGGGAGTCGCATAGGGCCTGAGCCCACCACCGACTGCTTCACCGCTATCATGCACGGAGACGTGGAGGGGCTCATTCCCGGAAATGCCCTCATCGTGGATCCCAACAAGCCCTTCCGCAAACTCAACCCCTTCGGAAACACCTTCCTCAACAGGTGACTGGATTTGTTCAAGCAGAGGTTACACTGAGCCGCTATGTACGTACATGAGAAATGAGGGTTGGTTTTGTGAAAGAATGTGTCTGCTTACACTGGGCACGCAGGGAAGATAACAGAGAAACTGTGTGTTAGTTTTTACTCTACGGAATTTCAAGTGTCCGTGCCAAATTTCTAAGGGAGGAGGGACTTTCCTTATTTGTGGAAAACTTGTGGAAGGGAGAGATATCACAAGAGAGGGCAATGAGCGCTAATGTGCCTGAAGCGGAGCTGATGATTTAGCATAGCCTGAGTTCACCAGAGGTTATAGAGAGGACTTAGTGATCTGTACTCATTTATTAAAGGAAGTATGATGTTTTTAATGGGATAATGGGTCTGAACTTACTATTTCTTAGATATTATGTGACGTAACAATCAAGTAAAAAGTATATTTTGTCCATATTTGACCTAAACTGAATTGAAACAACCTAGCACACCCAGAGTTTTCTTCGGTATCAAATTACTCTGACATTTTCATGTCATGCCTCTCCAATAATCCAATGTTCACAAGTATAAAACATGCATCATTCAAGTCATTACCAATACTAAATGCATTTTAATTTTCAATAATAGATGTGGACATAAAAAGAGCACCCTAATATTTAGCATCTAACTCTCTATAAGAACAATAATGGCAGCGAAACTTGCTGTAGCAACTATTGCTAATTTGAATGATGTGGTAGATAGAGCAACGTCTCATATTGAAATACCAGGCAGTAGCCAAACAGTGGGAGGAAACTAAGCTGAAGTTCAGGTCCAGGTCATCTGAATACCTCAGTCTTCTCATTAACCATGCCAAGAGTTCTCAACATAATTAGCTCGCAGTTGTCCGTCAACACCAAAGGGGGCGCTGTTCTAATCTAGAGAATTTTGAATTGTTTTTATCAGATTGAGTTTTCCATTGGTCTCTTTGGGTGTATTTTTGCAAGCATGTTTTGAGAACTTCTTTTCTCCAACTTCCTGCCCAGGGAAGCAGTCCACTCGTTAAACTCATTTAAAGCAGGAAGAGACTATGTTTTTCTATGCCTCAGATCATTAGTGGCAAGTATTGTTTGATTTTGGCAGCGCAGGTCATTTTCCCTCAGGAAGCACTGTGTGTTTCGAGCACCACTTCCACACAATGGACCAGCCTGGGAGGAGTGACGCTAGAAGTCTGCTTCTTAGATCACACACAACAGCTGTGATAGGAGTAATCGACATTTTTTGCAGCTTTTCTCAGGAAGAATAGGCATTTCAACTTAAGAGACCTTGCATGTTTGTGTTGTGACATTCTAAGGGATCATGTAGCAATGGTTTTGTACATAAGACATAGATGAGACTTTTAGCCACTTGTATTTTAGTTATTGTATTATATTCCCTCAGATTCACAAGCTTGTCTTTTTTTTTATGTACGCCATTTGATGTTAATGATCTATAGATTTAAAAATATATGCAATTATGCAACAGAATGTACTGTATGAGCTTGAGGCTGTACTTACCCATTCAGCCTGGAAGAAAATTTGCAGTACTGAGTTCAATTGACAATCTCTATCTCTGACAGATTCCAGTGCGCTCAGCTGCCCAACCAGGTCCTGGAGAGCATCAGTATTATTGACACCCCAGGAATCCTGTCTGGGGCCAAACAGAGAGTGAGTCGAGGTAAGTCTGGCTGGAAAACAGGGAAAGGGGCTTTGAAAAATGTCAAATAATGGTCATCAATGTCTCAATTTTGGGCTGAGAATCATTATTAGTCCCATGTACAGTTTCCAAACTCACAATATGCTACAAATATCTTTCAAAAATGTTTACCTAGTGGAAAAAACCCATTAAGACCCTCAGAGAAACTGCAGGTATTGGGTACTAATATGAGTTATTGTAAATAAGATGTATGGTATTGATTTGAGGTAAATAAAATAACATATGCTACATTTCTAGGCTCTCCCACCGAGAACATTGTTGGGTAATCCTAGCTTATCAGTGTTGCACGCGTCTGTTTGATGTCTGCTTTTTCTTAAAATTTTGCCTGCCCAAAAGCAGTTGAAATGTCACACTGAATAGGAAAGTGAGCCATTAAGGTGTGACAGGGAGAGGAAAGGGAAGGAATGCAGAGGAATGTTAGGGGGATGTAGGAGGATCTGAGGATTCAACTGTTGTCAAACAGTTTTAGCATACAGTATATTGTTCACAAAATATTTGTGCATCATCACCTTGAACATAGGTCTCAAACTTGTTTTGCTCCAACCCTAACCAAACACACCTGATCCAACTAATCAAGGTGTTCAGGACTACTAGAAACTATTTAGCAGGTTTGAGTTGGAGCTAAACTCTACTGAGCTGTGGCTCTCCGGGAACCGAGTTTGACACCCCTGTTCTAGGGCATCCCATTGTACCTTGTAGTGCCCCTTGTACCTACTATATGTCTTCAGCTGATCCCACTCTGAGACAAACTCCACAGCAATCTCCCCTTATAGTCAAAGTGGCACTGTGTCACAAAAGTCTGGACTCTGGGAGGAGGCTGTATGCAAAATTGCCCTCTATACCCTCAAATAGTGCTATATTTGAGGCAGCAGCCATTTCTGGTAGTGTTTGAACACATAGTGGACATTATGAAGTGCACCTAATTAATCCCACAATGCACAGCAGGTCAACAACCAATGTATACTCAACAATACCCAAAATGCACTGTGAAAATTTGCACATCAAATGAATTAAATGTCTGACCACATGGCATTTAAAGCGCAATCCTATCGGTGTAAGTCTCGAAGCTTGAAGAAGTTGACAATCTAATTCGTCTGAGGCATTTATCAAGCAGCCAAACACAAACAAAGCAGCATTCCTTCCAGTGCACTGAGTGCGTTTTTGGTCTTCCCAAGAGCAAGAAGGGTCCCTTCTTGCTCTTGGGATTATTTCAAAGACCACAGTAAGGTTTTTTGAAGCCAGGTTGGAAGTGTAGTGTGTAGGAAAGAGATTGAGAAAGTTTGTTTCCCTTGCCATAGAAAAAATAGCAATAATATACAAACCAGGGATGGGCAACACTTTTCCTGGACAAGGGATGGGCAAATGGGGTTGTGCTGAGACATGCAGAGTTCAGGTCAATCCCTTATTAACTACACATGAAAAATATAACCTGTTTTCAAGGTTTTATGAAAATTACATGCAGTTCTTTTTGATTAGAGATTAAGCCAAGCTCTGAAGTATAGTGGCCCTTCAGGTCCACAGTTGTCCACCCCAGTACCAAGAGTAACAGGGTTTAGTTCCAACCCCAATCAAACATACCTGAGCCAGTGAATCAAAGCTTAATGTTCAAGATTACTTAAAATTAACAGGCAGGTGAGTTGGAGGTAGTCCTCCAGGTAACTGTAGCACTAGTGTAATAAGGTCGGCTACCCCTGGTACAAAACATTCATGACAGACCTACTGCACCCTGAGCTTCAATGTTATGCAAAAGTGGCCAACCCTGTTCCTGGAGATCTACCTTCCTGCAGATTTCAGTTGCAACCCATATCAAACACACCTGCCTGTATATATCAAGTTCTGTTCAGGTCCAAATTAATTGGCTCAGGTGTGTGTGTCATGGTAGGAGCTGAAATCTGCAGGAAGGTAGATCTCAGGAACAGGGTTGAGCACCCCTGATCCTAGAGTATCCTAGAACTATACTCTAGTATCCACAACCCATTGTGAGTTTAAACTGAAAAGAGACCCATCAACCAGAGAAGATGATATTATAATATTATCTCATAATTTACATTTATTTGTATTAATAAACTCACAAATATTGTAAATGTATACCTGTAGCCAGTAAAATAGGATATTGTTCTGTTTTTGTTTTGTTTTGTTTCATTGTCAGTGTCTCGTGGGATCATAGTTCATTCCCTTACAGTCTTTTACTTTTTTCCCAGATTTTCTAAATCTTTCCTCCTTCAAATCAGTTCAGAGCTGGTGGATTGCATCACCACAAACCCTTTAGAGAAGAGCATTTTGAGAGAAAATTAGTGTGGTCACTGTTGCACGCTAGAGTTGTTAGTCATTTTTTAGTTGATTTACTTCTTCCATTTTTTTTATATTGTAGGATATGATTTCCCAGCAGTTCTCCGCTGGTTTGCTGAGCGTGTGGACCGAATCATCCTTCTCTTTGATGCCCACAAGTTAGAGATCTCAGATGAATTCTCAGAGGCTATCGGAGCTCTCAAAGGCAATGAAGACAAACTCCGTGTTGTGCTGAACAAGGCTGATATGGTCGATACCCAGCAGCTCATGCGGGTGTACGGAGCTTTAATGTGGTCCCTGGGGAAAGTGTTTGGTACTCCTGAGGTTCTGAGAGTGTACATCGGTTCTTTCTGGTCTGAACCTCTCATGGTGACCGACAACCGCAAGCTGTTCGAATTGGAGGAGGAAGATCTGTTTGCTGACATCCAGAATCTGCCACGTAACGCAGCACTACGCAAACTTAATGACTTGGTCAAGAGGGCCCGTCTTGTGAGGGTATGCTAATATATGAACAATGAATACTTTTTGGATCTGTGACGTCAGAAGTTAAAATTGACCTAATGCAAACACTTACAGGCATAGTCATTAATTACTCACCCATGTCATTACAAACCTCCATGACTTTTCTTAGGAGCACCAATGATATTTTAATGTTTAAGGTGTCTATATAATGAAAGTCAATAGGATCTAGTTCTCTTTTACTTTTGAAATCTGGAATGACATGAGTAGTACATATATTGTAGCATTTGTTCTGAATGCTTTGCAAGCTGAATGACAACTTGCCCATGGGAGGCATCACTAATCTGTGTTTTAATCACAGGTACATGCCCATATTATCAGTTACTTGAAACAAGAGATGCCATCGGTCTTCAGAAAAGACAATAAAAAGAAGAACCTGATCTACCAGCTCCCAGTCATCTTCTCCAAGATCCAACTACAACATCACATCTCTCCTGGAGACTTCCCTGATTGTGCCAAGATGCAGGTTTGTGCAACCACCTGATTCCTTTTCACGAGGTTAAAACACTACTTTACTTATTTGACAAAGTATTGCTTGACTTTCCTTAGGAGCAACTAATGGCACATGACTTCACCAAGTTTAAAGCCCTGAAGCCCAACCTGATGAATATGCTGGATGAGCTGTTGTCTAGTGACATTGCCAAACTGATGCCCCTTCTTAGGCAGGAAGAAATAGAGGCTGGGGTCCAACCCGGTGTCCAAGGTGGAGCTTTCTTGGGAACCCGTGCCGGACCATTTGTGGAAGGTGACCCCTTTGGAGAGGTTGCAGATGAAAATGGCGAAGTAGGTGAAGAAGATGAGGAATGGGTGGTGACGAAAGACAAGCCCAAGTATGATGAGATCTTCTACAACCTTGCACCGAATGAAGGCAAACTAAGTGGCACCAAAGCCAAGGATTGGATGGTTAGCACACGGCTCCCCAACTCTGTTTTGGGTCGTATCTGGAAGCTCTCGGATGTGGATCGTGACGGCATGCTGGATGATGAGGAGTTTGCCTTGGCCAGCCATCTGATTGAAGTGAAACTGGATGGTCACGGGCTGCCCCCTGAGCTGCCTGCCCGTCTCGTGCCACCATCCAAGCGCCGGCAAAAAGGCTCTGATGCTTAGACAATCGCACCAACAAGGACTTGTCCAGTCTTCCCGCATGCTGTCCAGCTCTAAATCAGCTGCTGTGCATCCCAATTCACTGTATTTAGATGCCATATTTGTCTTTTTATAACACATAATTAATGTCTTTCTTTGTATTCTTGGTTCAGTTGCAACAATTCAAAGATTCCCAGCTGGAAGCCAAAGAGCGCTGCAATAAACCAAAGAATGGTCTCAGTCATTTGGAAGGAATGTTGCATCTGTCACCATTTTTATTCTTGACGGTAAAGTCATACAGCATCACGTCCAGCAATGATACGCAAAACACTCATTCCATACTTCTGATGGCTCTAGAACTATGGGATAGCAAGCAAAGTTTTGAAGATAACACATTTAGCGTAGAAATATGTAGACTTGGCTTCACACACTTTTTCTTATGGCTTTTACTGGTGTCGACAACTAAATCAGAATGTGAAACCAAAGCAAGCACTCAAAACTCTGAAACTTCTACGACAGCAGTCATGAGAAGGCAAGTGAAAATCTTTCTGAGACTTTGTTTTTCGAAAGTGGAAATCAGTTTACTAGCACGATGCTGCCTTTGTCTTTAAAACTTACAAGGAAATTTGCTTTATATGTGATCAGTTTTATTATTATTTTTCTTTGTTGTATTGAATGAGCTCTATGCATACTATGAACGAATGTCGCAAATATATATTGATTCAATATTTTACAAGCAAAAATGTGGAAAATTTCTTCTTTTGACTACTGTAAACAGTTCCACTGACTGCTTCAGTTAACCAATGTTTTCACAGTAAATGTATTGAGCTAAATAAAAATCTTTTGACTTGTATGTATGGTTTGAAATGTTTTTTTTCCTTTCAAAAAAAAAATGGTTAAAAAAAAAAGCTTAAATTTTGAAGAAAGCAAGAACTGTCCCAAACATAGCTGACAGTATTATGCAAATAATGTACCTTTTTTTCTCAAAAATGTACAAATCAAGGTTAGTCTATATTTTAAAATGTTCCAGGATTTTGTATAGGGGCAAAAAAATCCCTTAATTGTCGAAACTTTTAGAAGTTTCAAAGCCTATTCAAAAGCCTTCAAAGCTTGTTGTTTCTGTGAAAAGAGCCTTACATAAATCTTGAGTTGTTGGGAATAGAGGCACACTAGAAGGCTGGAAAGACTTGTGAACACATATGCTGTACAGTTGCTCAGTGACAGGCCAGATAAACAGTGAGTCACAGAACTGCCTGCCAAAACCCCATACCACCATTTTCCATCTTCTAGCAGCACAAGCGCCCGTTCCTCTCTTCGCTTGTATTTTCCAGCTATGCATCATTCCAGAGGCTCCGTTATGACTTTTCTCACATGCCTATGTTTACCCTCATACAATCCCACAACCGGTGAGAGTGTTGTGTGTGTATAATAACCGTTCAGGTTTATGAAGAAAGAGAGGAAGGGTATCTCCCAGTTTCTTTCCTCAATTTCACCACAGAAAGCAACACAAATGAGAAACAGAGGCAATCCACCCATCGCTCCAATGCTAGCTGGTTTACAGTGTGACTCAGTGGTGAAGAATGTGGTGGGATGGGCTTGAAGGAGTTATTAATATCTCTTTTCCTCGGGTCTGCTAAGTTTCCTTAAGTTCAGGCCTTTAACGCTTTCTCTTTATGGAAGATGTTAACATCCCCCTATTTGGACTTTCTTTAGGGCTTGTTTCAACCCTTAAAGGGATAGTTCAGTCCCGAAAATGTTTCTTCTTTCAAGATGTATATTCTTTTTTTTCTTCAGCATCTACACAACCTGACTAAAGTCTTGTCGGAACAAGATGATCATGCCTTGATTTTTTATTATTTAATTAGGACAGTAAGGTCTGACTTTGCTTAGACTAAAGTCTTGTCACTTAACAGAAATAATGTACAGTATAGAATATAAAGTCAAGATACTTTGGATTCATCTTCAATGCCTCCTCCATCTTACCCCAGACATGCTCAATAATGTTCATTTCTGGTGACTGGGCTGGCCAATCCTGGGGCACCTTGACCGTCTTTGCTTTCCCTGACCTTCTTTGCTTTCAGGAACTTTGATGTGGAGGCTGAAGTATGAGAAGGAGCGCTATCCTGCTGAAGAATTTGCCCTCTCCTGTAGTTTGTAATGTAATTGGCAAATGTCTTGATACCTTAGACCAGGGATGGGCAAACTCGATCCTGGAGGGCCGGTGTCCCTGCATAGTTTTGCACCAACCCTAATCAAACACACCTGCTTGTAGCTTTCTAGTGATCTTGAAGACACTAATTAGGGTGTTCAGGTGTGTTTGATTAGTGTTGGAGCAAAACTCTGCAGGGACACCGGCCCTCGAGGATCGAGTTTGCCCATGCCTGCCTTAGACTATGGATGTTGCCATCCACTCTGCAGATCTCTCGCAAGCCCCAATACTGAATGTAACCCCAAACCATGATTTGTCCCTCACTAAACTTGACTGATTTTTGTGATAATTTTGGTAAAGAGTAAATGCCACCTACTGTAAATCTCATGGGTAAATTAATTACAAATTACTATTTTTGAGTGAACTATCTCTTTAACCCTGCAAGTTTGTATGCATGTGCGCTGACAGAGTGACAAAGCATGTGTGAACGTTCAAGCATTTGAGATCCACCTCTCAAATTGAGCAAGTAAACATAAATCATTATAATCATCTGCAGTTTCAGCTGATGCTCTTTGCAAATTCCCTAAACAAAACCATCTGGTAACAGTGTGCGGAACAAATCTATACTGTGAGTGTGTGTATATATACTATAAAATATTATTTATATATATATATATATAAAACCACAAATCAAATACTGCAGAAGAACTATTGGAACCTTTATGGACCCAAGATTCTCACAAAATTAATCAAATTTGGTGAAGGAAAAATCATGGTTTGGGGTTACATTCAGTATGGGGGCGTGTGAGAGATCTGCAGAGTGGATGGCAACATCAACCGCCTGGAATCAATACATTTGTGCTGCCCATTACATTATAAACCATAGGAGAGGGCAAATTCTTCAGCAGGATAGTGCTCCTTCCCAAACTTCAGCCTCCACATCAAAGTTCCTTTAAGCAAAGAAGGTCAGGGTGCTCCAGGATTGACCAGCCCAGTCACCAAACATGAACATTATTGAGCATGTCTGGGGTAAGATGAAGGATCTAGAGGACTTTGCCTTTCATATTAGCCACTTTTGATGCCAAATGATCAACTAGAAGACAAGTTATTATTTGTTGTTCCTAGAACTTGGATAGGCAACAGGACTTTTGTCAGGTAGTGTGTGTGTATATATGTGTCTGCTTATTTGTGTATCGCTAGACGGTTGCTAGGTTGTTCTAAGTGCATTGCTAAGGTGCTCTAGGTGGTCGCTAAGGTGTTGCTAGGTGGTTGCTAGGGTGTTCTAACTGGTTGCTAAGGCATTGTTAGGCGGTTGCTAAGGTGTTCTGAGTCATTGCTAGGCAGTTGCTATGGTGTTCTGAGTTGTTGCTAGGCAGTTGCTACGGTGTTCTGAGTCGTTGCTAGGCTGTTGCTAAGGCGTTGTTAGGGTGTTTTGAGTGATTGCTAAGGTGTTGCTAGGGTGTGTTAGGTGGTTGTTAACGTGTTGCTAGTCGACTGCTAGGGTGTTCTAAGTGGTTGCTAAGGTGTTGCTCGGCAGTTGCTAAGATGTTCTGATTGGCTTCTAGGTGGTTGCTAAGGTGTTGCTAGGCGGTTGCTAAGGTGTTCTAGGTCATTGCTAAGGTGTTGCTAGGTGGTTGCTAGGGTGTTTTGAACATTCGCTAGGCCATGACTAGGGTCTTCTGAGTGGTTTATAAGGTGTTGTGAGGCAGTTACTTAGGTGTTCTGAGTGGTTGCTAGGGAGATTTCTCAAGCCACCATAAATATGATGCATTGAATAATATGATATATTATTTATATTTTATTTAATTATAATATGTATATGTATATATATATATATATATATATATATATATATATATATATATATATATATATATATATATATATTTATTTTTTATTTTTATTTTTTTTACTACTACTACTACTATCTGTGTACTGTTTATTATATATGTATATTACTTTTTATGTAAACTCAAATGCTTTGGCAATACATTTGTAACATTTGTCATGCCAATAAAGCAACTTTTGAATTGAGAGAGAGAGAGAGAGAGAGAGAGAGAGAGAGAGAGAGAGAGAGAGAGAGCGAGAGAGATTATCAGAAAGCATAACTTATTTTCAGTTTAATTGAGAAAGTAAATGTTCAGTCGTGTCAGAATAATAACATTCACGTGACGTGGGACAAAACTATTTTATCCTGTCAGGATTTTATACAGTTTATGGATACAACATGTAATTTTCTGTATGGCTCTTACCGACCGTCTAGATGTTCACAATAGTCTGTCTGTGCGAGCTGTGAGACGTTTCGTACTTCTAAGAGAGGAAAAAAAACTGTTACGTAAAGTTATCAAAACACGTGGCAGTCTCTTGACTACATAGCAACCACACGGACAAAAAAACACGCAGAAATCTGTACATGTTGTGGACGCCGCCTCCACGCCGGGATTCCCTCTCAGACCAGCACACGGGGGTCTGCATGTACGTCACCAGGTTTACATAGGGAATTCCTCACAAAGATGTCCCACAAAAACATTGCCTGCCCGGGCCCGCGGGATTTGGCAATCTGAGAGCGTCCTCTGCTGGACACTGCACTGCATTACTGTGATACATAAAATAAGTAGAAAATGGAGTAAACTTTGCTCTAGATTAAAAAAATTGGAGAATATGCACTTATTGGCACATAGCTAGTCGAAGCTTATCATAATAAACACCGTCCATAATAACACATTTAACGGTTAGGTGAGGAAATACAAGCATAAGGCCACAAAAAATAGTGTTGACACAATTTAAATGTGGCGACACGGTGGCTCAGTGGTTAGCACTGTCGCCTCACAACAAGAAGGTCGCTGGTTCGAGTTCCAGCTGGGTCATTTTTGTTTGGAGTTTGCATGTTCTCCCCGCGTTGGCGTGGGTTTCTTCCGGGTGCTCCGGTTTCCCCCACAGTCCAAAGATGTGCTATAGATGAATTGAATAAACTAAATTGGCTGTAGCGTATGAGAGTGAATGGGTGTCTATGGATGCTTCCCTGGGTTGCAGCTGGAAGGGCATCCTCTGTGTTAAACATATGCTGGATAAGTTGGCGGTTCATTCCGCTGTGGCAACCCCTGATTGATAAAGGGACTAAGCCAAAGGAAAATGAATGAATAATTTAAGTGTGTTAATTTAATTAAATTAGCACACCTAAATTATGTCAAAACACACTTTTATTTTCGATGCGATTTATTTGCCTAGCACTATTTAAATGAATTACTGTTTATTTATAATAAGCTTCGACTAGATGTCCCAGTAAGTGCATATTCATCCACTCTTTTTTTATCTAGAGGAAAGTTTACTGCATTTTCTACTTATTATATGGTTCCATATTATATTTCTTACCCAAATAAATTCCACTGGCTCATATTTTATATACAGCGCCTACAAAAAATCACCAAACCCCTTTGAAATAGTACTTTATTTGTCAAACAGCCTGAAATCAAAGCATAGGCTAACCCAAATTAATTTTTTAGCCTTTGAAATGTTTTTGTAGCCTTAGCCTTGTAGCTCCCCAGGTAGCAAAGAATTCTGGCATAGATTTGGCACAAAGCTGCCACAGCAGGCATTCTTCTGGCACTGGCATACAGCATGTGGGCCAAACATGGACCGGGTTTGGCAGAGGTGGCACCGTATTTAGGGTGGCAAACAAGATTTGGGCCAGATTTAAAATGTAGTACTTGGCCCAGATGTTACAAAAATGATTTGTGGGCCACGTAAGTTTGGCCTGTCTTGACCCACATTTGAAATACATTAAAATTATTGTTGAGTAAAGAAAAAAATCGACCAATCAGGCCGCTTTGAGAAAAAGCACGCCCATAGTGCACAGGTGTCAATTCCAGTTCCTGGAGGGCCACAGCTCTGCACAGTTTAGTTCCAACCCTGCTTCAACACCCTTACCTGTAGGTTTCAAACAAGCATGAAGGACTTAATTAGTTTGATCAGGTGTGTTTAATTGGGGTTAAAGCTAAACTGTGCAGAGATGCGGCCCTCCAGGAACTGGAATTGACATCTGTGCCATAGTGTGTCTAAAGCGCAATGCTTCATGTGTTTATAAATTTCATTGCAATCATGATACACCAACCTATCTGGCCCAGTTATGAGTTATTAACTTGGCTGAGACTTGACCCAGATATGGCCCATGCTTGTGTAATGGAGGCCAGCTAGTAAGTGCTGTGCAGGTAAACCTCACTCCACTGACCTCTAAAGGTGCTCTAGCAACAGACACTAGAGGACATGGTTTTTAGCCTCCTTGTTAGAGCAACTGACTCCCATGCATAAGGTCGCCGGTTCGATTCCAGCTCAGAGCAGGTTGGGTGGTGTAGGACCGGCTGGGTTACGTTGGTGCCGTAACCCAGATGGAAGTGAGGTTTATGGGGTTGAGTGTAACAGAGGCCAGCTAGTAAGTGCTGTGCAGGTAAACCTCACTCCTCTGACCTCTAAAGGTGCTCTAGCGACAGACACTAGAGGACATGGTCTTTAGCCTCCTTGTTAGAGCAACCGATTCTGGTTCGATACCAGTTCGGAGCGGGTTGGGTGGTGTAGGACCGGCGGGGTTACACTTGGCCCTTGTCTGGAAGCCAGACTTGGTCCAGTCATTCATTGCGGCATGTGAGCCAAGCAAAATCTGATTGTGTGGGCCAGAGCTGGGCTGGCCCACCTGAAAATTTTAGCCTTTAGTTATAATTCAGTCCAGATTTCTGTTTTTAAAGTCTATAAAATGATAATATTTTTATATTGTTATTTCAAGATGATCTGTTACTGGACTGAAGCAACTTGGTTTACTTGATGATCCACTCAGAATGCAGAAAACAGCTAAAATAGGTTAACAAATAAATTTTTGATAGATGTTATTTGTTCATCTCTAGTTAAAACTACAGAACTTTGATTAATCTGAACATTTAAATAATCTGAAAGGCAATTTAAAGCAAGATACAACTGTAACTAAAATATGTAACTAGTGTTGATATGTATATTATGATATATATTCTACTTTAATAATAATAATAATTGTAACGTAAACTTTTCAAACTAACCATGCAGTTGCCATTGACATATATAACCTTTTTCTTACATTATATTATTTTTTAGACAACTCAGTTCCAATGTTTTAACATAAAAAGAGTCAAGAAATTAATATTTTCAATATTATAATCATGGAATAATCCTAAATTATCCCCCCACAGTCTAAAGACATGCGATTTAGGTGAATTGAATTAGCTAAATTGGCCGTATGTATGAGTGTGAATGAGTGTGTATGGATGTTTCCCATTACTGGGTTGCAGCTGGAAGGGCATTAGCTGTGTAAAACATATGCTGAATAAGTTGGCTGTTCATTCCACTATGGCAACCCCTGATTAATAAAGGGACTAAGCCGAAGGAAAATGAATGAATGAATAATAACAATAATTTCAATGTTAAAATCATGGAACAATCCTAAATCAGATCAAATGAAAACATGTTATTCTGACCAATTGTAATTTTCTAAAATAAATTATTAAATTTACGATAATATATTGAAATGCAACACCTTCATAGTTGAAAATAGATATTATTTTTGAATAATTAATGTCATTAAGCTTTTATTTTGAAATGAAGCGGCTGACGGACATGTTGGAGGTTTCCGCAGAGATGTGTTGATGTGGCTGGATTCCAGAGTTTGCTGCTAAAGTTGAACTGTAAACAATATTCATGGATAACACCGGTAAAGAGAAGGAAGCCACGGCTCTCATGGCAGAAGCCGAGAAAAAAGTCAAATCCTCGCAGTCCTTCTTTGGCTCTCTGTTTGGGTAGGTTTTTATCACTTTTATAACTGAGTTCTGACAGGCCAGCCGGGCTAAACAGTCAGCTAGCATGCTAGTGAGTTAGCTGTCAAAAACGAACTTTATAAAAGTTATTAAAAGAGTGGAAAAACTCTAAACAACTTCTTGTTCCGCCATTTAAGGTTATTAATAAGTGAATTGTGAAACCACATTGCATGTTAAAGCATGTAAAGTTACTTTAATCTCGGGGTTTCCCCGCTGAGAATTCGTAATATAACAAAGTTTGTGGCGCAAAGTTTGACTGTTAGAAACGTAACAAATTGTCAGTATTATCAAGTATATAATTAAATCTGAATATACAAGTATATATATAGCGAATTGTCATATCTTGTCTTGTGACCTGACATAATGTTTCCATAAAACTGATTATGAAATAGGCGGCGAGACTGAAATGTGACTGAAGGCTTTGCTGGTTGTCAGCTGACTTTCACTTCAACCAGTTACAACATCACTGGACATATTTAAACAACACATTAACCCGAGAAAAGACGAACTAATAACAGCTGGAACATTTAATCAGCAATAAATTTTTGCAAAAAACTTGATTATTATCTATCATACATGATATAGATTACATTCCGTGTAATATAACGTTATAACCGTTTCTGTAGGTTTAATGAAGTACTTTTTAAATACACATAAATAAGAACACTTTAATAGAATACAATACTCCAATATACTCATTAAATGTAAATATGATGTATTACTGATGCTTTAAAGTTTAAGTTTACTATACAAATCTCTAAACTATACCCCTATAGTAGAAAACTGCCGTGATGCATTAAATGACACCTATTTTACCTCTTTTACAAGATGTAAGATTAGACTTTGGTGTCTCCAGAATGTGTTTGTAAAGTTTCATCTCAATATACCCATCAGATTATTTATTGTATAATGTAGAATCTGCCCATTTTAGTGTCTTGAGGACTATGTCGCTGTTTGTAGCCTGTGGCTTTAAATTATAGTGAGTTGCTTCTTCCCGCCCACCGCTCCGACATGCGTGTCTGCTTCTCATGTGTTACGTCTGATAAACAGCCGTCAGTGATAGAGACAGACTTAGGCCCAGTTTACACTGCCAGTTAAATGTGACCCAATTTTTTGCTCATATGTGACACAGATCAGATCTGTTCTATGACTGTGTAAACACACACAAAAAAAACACATGCATTAGGATATTCAGAGATTGGTTTCAGGCCTCCTTCATAAGTGGAAATGAATCAAATATAAATCGGATATGTGACAATGCGACTGTCGTGTAAACAGACTGTTTTGTATGTCATTAAACTTGCGACATTGTGCCATTTCTCCGCAGTTTAATGATGTAGAAGGAAGAGCGTGTGTGGAGACGCCGACACTGTAAACAACAACAACAACAACAGAGCAAACATGGAGGAGGAAAGTGGTCAGTCGCCACAATTTGCTCCCACCAGACCTGAGATTTCTCTTGTACCCACGAATCCCTCTAAATAATGGAGGACGCCATAGATAAACAATAGGAGCAAGCTGCGATGACGACCCTTTCCCTCCTCCTACGCCTCTAAACTATTTTAAAGTTGGGTGAACTTCGAGCTAAAAGTGGCTAGTGTGGCGCAGATGCTAGAACCCTCCTTTATGCATGCACAACGTCGTAAATTGTATGCCAAGTGTAGACACATGAATCAGATATGGGTCGCAATTAAAAGAATGTGTAAACGGACAGGCAAAAATTCTGATATAGACCTTTTTCTTGGTTGATGCATGGAGTGCGCCATAGCGACCAGCATCTTCTGGTAGAATGGTTAGAACTTCTGTTTACAGCGTTTACAACCGGTAATTTGCGGTCATAAAATGGGGTTTAATAGTGTTTTGAGTGGATTATGGAGTGTTTTTGTGACACACAATTTTGAAAGATGTGTGTTAAAGCCGTTATAATCTGTCAGGTGGGGTTTAAGCGCAGGAGAAATACTCCTAGTTCGTGTGTCTGCTGTCAGAAATACAGTGTGTGTGTTCCCGACCTGTTAGTTTAGCGGCTCTTCAATGCGCACACACGCACGCACGCACACACACACACACACACAGGCAATACTTCACTGCATTATAGAGCAAACCAGATTACTGGCATGAAACTTAACTGTTATGCAAGTCATGGAATTTACAAAAATGACCAATAAAAGTCCGTTACTGATACTCTGCTAGCTGATTTGCAATAGTTGATTCTAATCTGGAGCCGTTTATGTTTCGTTGAGTTAGTTTGTGTTGTGTAGTATTTACCACAGTTTGTGTTTTTCTGTCATTTCAAAATGTCACTTTATTTTCACTTTGTGACACTTTTTCAATCGATGTGTCAGTGGGACAGTACAGGCTACATGTGTGTGTCAAACATTTTGGTGAATTACATGTGTTTGGGTTGGTTATATATTTGAAAGAAAGAGAAAATGATCACTTTAGCGATGGTGATGCTTCATTTAAATGGCACAGGATGCCGTCTGACATGGAGGGGAAAATGCCTCGCAGCAGTTGTTTTTTCATCCTATTAGATCGCATTTTTTTAAATAACCAGTCCAGGGGGTGGCGCTAATCGACAGCAGTATTAGTTCAAACACGTTAAAAGTGAATAAAATCGATTAAAACTATCATTTCAAAACTGTGTAAATGTGACTGTTTATACGCATCAACTGCCGACCGGAAGTTCTTAACATTCTCCTTGCGCATACACGCAAAGCATAATGGGTAATTTTGCGTTCTAAGAAAAAGGTCTATAGGCAACAAATCGAAATTGGGCATCAAGACCTGACAGTGTAAACGGGCCTTAGATGAAGCTGAAATAAGGTCATGAGTAGGGCCAGACGGAATCTGTGGACGTTTTTTGCCATTTCTGCTGAGAATTTTGGTAAAAGTCTGCGGATTTCTGCAGATTTATTTTGGGAGTATCATAACTAAAACCTTAACTTGTGAAATAAGAAATATTATCTTTTTAACTTTTTAAATTTCAATGTTTAAAATGCAAATCCAGTTAGATTCACTTTATTTGGTAAACAAAGCAAGTCTCTCATATAATATCTCGACTAAAAGACAGAAAATATTACTGTACAAACTTCATTGTATATAAATCAGCTGAACATTTTCATATTAGTCAATAATATAACTGTAATTAATTTGAAAAGTTAAAAATATATATATTTATACACATTTACTCAAGTAAATAAACAGAATTAATGATGGGCTAGAAATCTGCAGAAAATCTGCACGCGCAGACCCCTTGTGGGCCTAGACATGAGTCAAAAATACCATGTAAGTTTATTTGATGTATTTGTGGTTGAGTCTATTCAAGCCTTTCTGAAATGATGAGTCTCACACAAATGTCATTTGCAGCACACACACACACACAAATTTGTGCGTTTACTGACACCATGCGGTTGTAGTGATTAGAGCGGTAAAGAACTACACAGCGATTTTTACGGTGTTTATTACAAACTTGCTCTTTTTTAAAAACATTTTAAACTTATAAAATTACTTATTGAGATGCAGATGATCACAGAGAGTTAGAACATATGTTTTAATCTCAGTTTCTTTGCGAAAAAGGTTCTGTGGACATGTAAATACATGTTAATATAGAGACATGGCACCTGTCGATCAATTCGGTGGGTGGGGAAAACTGCACTCCTACGTCACGTTGCGGTGGGCTGCAAAATCACTGAGATTTGCATGCTGTTTTATCGTCAGGAAATTTAAAAAAAGATACTTGCTTGGCTTAGTTCACTCCACTATGACCAGGGTGTTCTCAGGGTCTTAAAAAGTATTAAAAGTTGATAAATCAATGTAGAGAAATTTAAGGCCCTTAAAAAGTATTAAAATGTCTTCAATGCTATTTTGCAAGTATAAAATTTTATATCATTTTTGATTATGTAATGTATGGTTGTTTGCTAAAGTTTGCCTGAATTAAATCTGTGAATATCAGGATGCTGTGTAGCTTATGAAATCAATGATATCCTACTAGATTTGACATCATGCTGCTTTGTTTATTGCAGTAATCAAGGCAACACCATTATTTCTGCAGTTCTATAGGTGCCAACCTGCTGAATCAGCTAGATTTAATAGATTTGTATTCAGTATATGAATAATGTTTTAGTTTTAGATTAGTTTCTTACATTAATATTTAGTAAATGTACTGTAAATTAAAATCTCGCCATTGTTTCCAGTTGAAATCTAAAGGGGTTTTAAGGTGTTAAAATGTATGGAAAGAATCATAAGTGCCTTTTAATAACAATTACAGTTAGACAATAAAACATATTTCATTATCTTATGTAACTTGCTGGGCTGTTTTGAGCATCTGTTTCACCATCATCAAATTTATTTATTGATCAGTTGATTGATTGAAGTGTATGCAAGATAAAATATTTAATGGCCTGACTTTGAATTTAAGACGCTGTGATTTGAGGCATTTGTAAGACCATTAAATGTTTTTTATTTGGTTAAAAATGATCATTCAGAAATATATTATATTTTTCCAGGGGCTCTTCAAAGATGGAGGACGCATGTGATCTGTATGGAAGGGCTGCAAACATGTTCAAGATGGCCAAGAACTGGAGTGGTAAAGATATACCTTTAGCTATAAAGCTTTAGTCCGTAATGTTTATTTATGCATATTTAGGTTAAAAATGTCCCAACATTGTTTATTTTTTTGAGCAAGTATATGCATAAAATAACCCAGTATTCTCAACTATGTCTTTACCTTAGCCCTGTTTTCAACAGTAAACTTAATGTTTTATATTCAGATAGGGACTGGTAGGTTTTCACAGGAAACATTTGACTTTCTCTGTTTGTCTTAGCATTATTACTTGGCATTATTAGCCATCAACATATTACTTGTCAGAGGCCATTACATGTGAGAACTACAAATTGGGGGATCATTTTATCACAAAAGCTGGAATGAATGACAGTGTAAGAGAGGACTAGTCCTAATGAATTTCACTAGTGTTTTGGGTTAAAAGAACAATGTATTTAAGCAAAACTTGAATGATATGACAATTAGAGACTTCATAATTTCAATCTAAATGTAGACTAGAATATAATAGAAGGGATTTTCATTGTCATTGTTTTGAAACAACAAAAGTCTGTTTTGCAGCTCAGATTTTGGCACAATAGAGAAACATGAATATGCAAATAGAATAAAAATAGGAAGAGAGTAATATAATGGAATGTAACAATGGTTAGTGGAAGATATTGTAGTGCAAATTAAACAATACCTACAGTGCTAAATACTATATATATATATATATATATATATATATATATATATATATATATATATATATATATATATATATATATATATATATATATATATATATATATATATATATATATATATATATATATATATATATATATATATATATACACACACACACATATATACATGTACATATATATATATATGTACATGTACATATATATATACATATATATATATATATATATATATATATATATATATATATATATATATATATATATATATATATATATATATATATATATATATATATATTACTTGTGTATCTTAGACCAGTGTTTCTCAACCATGTTCCTGGAGGAACACCAACACTGCATCTTTTGGTGGGCCCTTTGTCTGTCACACCCATTACAGGTCATTCAGTCTCTGCTAATGAGCTACTGATCTGAATCAGGTTTGTTTAGTTAAGGAGACATGGAAAATGTCCAGAGCTGGTGGTCCTTCAGGAACGTTGTTCAGAAAGACTGTACTATAGGAATAGATTGGGGTATATAAATGATAAACTGTTAAACATATGAGATGCATGTAGAGACAATGTATAATGCAAATATGCAGTGTGTGTGTGTGTGTGTATGTTATTGCAATTGCAGATCTGAGTCATAGATACTTAATTTGTTCATACTAGAGTCGTGCATTGCTGGTGTTGTTGAGACTAGCAATTTCAGAACAAAGTATAACAATAATAGGTTGCACATTTTGATATGATATGATCTAATTGGCGATTATTAGATTTAATCATAGGTATGGAGCACAATTTTTTATAATCCTTTATTTGGTGTCATTTTTACACACGTTTCTTGTCCTAATTAGTGTAATTACAAGTAATTATGCATAATTACATGCAACTAAACCTAGCCAGCATTTTAACCCTAACCCTCAGCTGGTCAGAATAAAATGATTGCTTTGGTCAAACTGTCAAAACGTAGAATCTTGAAGTTCAGTATCGACACCAGTGCTGTGATTGACAACCTCATATGCACAGCAGGGTGGCTCAGTGGTTAGCACTGTTGCCTCGCAGCAAGAAGGTTTCTGGTTGAATTGGGTAAACTAAGTTGGCCATATTGTGAGTGTGTGTGAATGTGAGTGTATGGGTGTTTCCCAGTGCTGGGGTGTGGCTGGAAGTGCATCCTCGGTGTAAAAACATATGCTGGAATAATTGGAGGTTCATTCCACTGTGGCAATCTCTATTAAATCAAAGACTAAGCCGAAGGAAAATGAATGAATGTACGCAGCAAAACACATTCATCTTCGCCAGTGCTCAACCCATGTAACCAATATAGTTCTGCAAAACTCTGCAGGTGCACATTTAAAACATAGATGGCGATAAAGAGACATAAACTTACAGACTACACTGAAACAAAACTAAACATTGTATTGATTTGACTTAATTTAAAAGTGTAAACGGATCAAAACATATTTAATTTGTGAACATATTAACGTCTGTACTAATATTTGTGTTCTGTTGTGTGAATGTGTTTGTCAGCTGCAGGAAACGCTTTTTCTCAGGCGGCTCTTCTACACCTGCAGATGCAGAGTAAACATGATGCAGCCACAAACTTCATTGATGCCGGCAATGCCTTTAAAAAGTCAGACCCCCAAGGTATTTTATTCCAGATTTCACATTTATTGTTTTACACTTCTAAACATCCAGCTGCTAGCAACTAGGATTCATTTTCAGTCAATAAGCATCCATGCACAGTCATTTGTATGTTACATCTGCATACAAATGTTGTCACAAAGAAATAATGATTCATAAATGACTTTATATAATGAAAATCTTCCTAAATGTGTGAAAAGTGCATTAACAGAAACCACAAGTACAAATAAATCATATAATCTGTCTGACTTTATAAATATGTTAGTGATGTTAAATATGTCATCTGGATTAAATATTCAGATAGATCCACTTAAAGGGATAGTTCACCCAAAAATGAACATCTCCTCATATTTAAATGGTTTTAACGTTTAGTGAGTTTCTTATGTTGAACACGAAACAAGATATTCTGAAAAAACAAGCCACTATCCATAGTAGGAACAAAAGTACTATGGAAGTCAATGACCGCTGTTTTCCAGCCTTCTTCAGTAATGTCTGCCTTTGTGTTCAGACTCAAAGAGATTTGGAGGGTTGAGTAAATCATGGTTGAATTACGTATTTGGGATGAGCTATCCTTTTAATTTATGAGATTTGAAATGTATCCATGTATTTTAAAACTTATTTTTTATCATCATTACTCCATGTTATCTACAGAAAATATTATAATATCCTAATAATTATTAACAGGGTGACCACGGGACATTAAAAGTCTTAAATTTGCTGAAATATTGTGTTAAAAATGATTTTTAATAATTTTAATGATTTTTAATAATTACTCAATTTTCCTATGTCCAAGTAAAAACTACTCATTTGGGCTGACACCCAATCACCAATAATCCATCTCAACTTTAAAATATATATATATTTAAGTTTTTTATTGCAAAGACATACAATTCACAACAGCTGTTAGCAGGGCTGGAGTGGGACTCCTTTTTTAGCCATGGGGTTTCAAGCCTTAGACCGGCCCACGGACTATAATAAAAATAATGTCATTTCCAATTCAGTTTCAAATGACACTATCACGTCTTTTTCAAGGAAACAGCTGCTTTAGAACTTCAAATGTTTTTCATAAATATGAGAACATTAAAGGCTAGCTAAATCTCCAGCACTATTCTTCAAAACATCACAATGTCCTTTCCTATATCTGAGTATATATTCTGTGCTAAATTCTTTATGGATATCCAGTCCTTTGTAACAGTTATCGCACAAAAAATAAAATATTTACACCTACATAAGTAACCCAAACAGTATTATATGTCTTAACAAAATATATATAAGTTATTCAGGTAAGGTTCGAACACGGGTCGGCTGTGTCGTAATGCAACGTGCTGACCACAATGGGGCTGTTATATGGTGTGTCTGGAATAAAAAACAAGTATTGTACTGTCACTATTTATTCTCCCCTTTTTGGATTTCTGATCAAGTTATGTCAGATTTATTAATGTAGTGAATAATCAAATTTTTATTGAGCAGGTGTAATATTCATTAATATTAATTATTCTAATTCTTATTTTCACCAAGGTGCTGCTGTTTGGGGTCGAATGACCTGCAGGCTGCATTTTGCTCACGGGGCTGCGAGAAAATAAAAAGAGCAGGGCTGCGGCAAAATAATGAATAAAAAGAGTGAGGCTATGGTCAAATATATAAATAAAGTGCGACAACTGAAAGTGCAAGCAGCTAGGGACACTGACCCTCGCGGCCAAAAAATGGACCGGCCCACCGGTGATTCTCCCGGTCCTCCCAATTAGCCAATCCGGGCCTGGCTGTTAGACATTTTACAGCAAATTCTCCAAATGAATTTCCCTAATCATGGAAAATATCTTAAAATTGTATTCATAAATGACTTTAAAGGTCTTAAAAAGTCTTGAAGAAACCTGCAGAAGCCCTGTATTAATAGTGGTTCATATTATTAACAGTGTTGAGAGGTTTTCTTTCAGGTTTTATTGCTTAACAAAAACATTGTATACATCAGTAGTTTGAGCACAATTAATAAAAATAAATTCATGGACATTAGAATAAAAAATAGTGTGTGTGTGTGTATGCGTTATTCTGTTTTTCTTTTTCAAAGCAAAGCCTGATTTTGATTAAAAAGTATTTTAAATGACTATATATATGCAGTTTATTAAGAGTTGTCTGTCATTCTCTCCACAGAGGCCATAAACTGCTTGAACAGGGCCATTGAGATCTATACAGACATGGTAAGACTATTTCTGAAATCTGTGTTTGTAGACAGTGGATTAAATACTAGCAGAGCTGCTTATGTGCTTCAAAATAATTTAAACTCCTTTCATTTGTAAAAGACGAAAATTGTTCAATATATACATGGCTGCAAGTTATTTGATGCACCACTAGGGGGCATAGTAACATCATTCATGTGTTTTAGTGCACACTAAACCAGAGGTGCCCACACTTTTTTTTTTATGAAGGGCCAAAAACCAAACTTGGCTGTAGGCCGAATGTAAATATAGCAAATGGTATTACATTAAAGTTGAGTAATTTTCTCATTTATTTTCCTAATATAAAAAAAAAAATAGAAAACATTGCTTTATATGAACTAATGCAGTATAATTAAAAAATAATATATACACTTTATAATGAACTTCATTCATTCATTTTCTTTTCGGCTTAGTCCCTTTATTAATCCGGGGTCACCACAGCGGAATGAACCGCCAACTTATCCAGCACATGTTTAACGCAGCGGATGACCTTCCAGCTGCAACCCATTTCTGGGAAACATCCATACACACTCATTCACACTCATACACTGCGGAAAATTTAGCCTACCCAATTCACCAGTACCGCATGTCTTTGGACTGTGGGGGAAACCGGAGCACCCGGAGGAAACCCACGCGAACACAGGGAGAACATGCAAACTCCACACTAAAATGCTCACTAGGGGTGGGCGGTACACCGGTGTCATAGTCATCACCGGTGTGACATTGCGCCACGACATGGATTTTCTAATACCGTCAATACCGTAATAAATCAATTATGCGCCTTGAACGGCTGCATTTACATCAATAATAGCTAATTCTAAATAATAAGGCATTCAATTTTCTTCAAACGTTCAATTGTGGTCTGAATACATGTCCTTATACTACAGGGCTCGAAATTGCAACCATTTTGGTTGCATGAGCCCCCGAAATGTAATCTATGCGCCCTCATAATATATTTGGGAGCATTTGTGTGTCTGAATATAATGGTTGTAGTGCAATCTGATTTGATTTTCTCTATAAACTTGCTGAATCGCTCTACCCTGCTGCTGTATTGGTTCATATTAGCTGTCAATCACTCAACGCTTCCCGCTGTCAGATAACAGGGAGCTTTTGTTACTGCAGGAAATGCAAACGGCTGAAGAGTGAAAAGTGCACAGGTTTGCAAACCTCACCTAAAGTTATAATAATAATAATGGCGCAGATGACAGCGATCATGACATGAGGTAAATGTTGATCCGCCAGCTGAGATCAATCGAGTGTTTTCGGAGAAGGTGCCCGAATCTTGATGCGTTGCATTCACCGCGTGTTCAGCGCAAATGTCCGCTAAATATAAAATCTAACACTGTACACACCATCGCCAAAGAAACTCACCTTTACTAAGTTTACACTGAAACTACGGCTCATAACAAAGAGCGGAATTGCGCTGGTGGTCATCGCGAGAATCCTGCTCTGTCTGCTCATAAATTGGTGCGGCTGACTCGCCTGCTTTATTCCACCAACACAGAGAAATGAAGATCAGCTCATAACGAGACTGAGCATTTACAATGACCCAAACCAAAACTTTTAAAGAGTGATAGAAGTGAGACTTTCTTTTGTCCGTTCTTCCTTGAGATGTATATTATTTTGCTATTGAAAGTAATACCATGATATTATACCGTCACCGTTCAAAAGATGAAAAATACTGTGATATTAATTTTAGGTCATATCGCCCACCCCTAATGCCCACTGACCCAGCCGAGGCTCGAACCAGCGACCTTCTTGCTGTGAGGAGACAGCACTACCTACTGCGCCACTGCGTCACCCTTTATAATGAACTTATAACAGTAAAAACAAAAACAATCACATTTATTACACAAAGGAGTTCAGTGCCGAATACACAAGTCAAGCTATTTTGGGCATTGTCCTCTATTTGTGGAGAGACCGTATTTACATTTTTGAAAATCTGATTCATTTACAACATTTAATTAAAATGTTTAATTTGAGATTTCTTTTTTTGTAGCTCAACAGTAATACAAACAAACAAAAAAGGTTACATTTATTTTAAAATGGTGATCTCTGTGACGTTCTCCCCAAAGCTCCCGATCATTCTCCTTCTCTTCTCAGATGGGATGGTGTGCCAATTCAAAGGTTACCATAGGCCAACTTTGTCCCACTGGCCCTAGTTTGAACATCTATGCACTAAACTATCTGTATTAACTATAGGCTTCTAGAAAATTACAGTTGATAGTGGTTGATGGAAAGCTTTAATTTGTGGTAATCCAAAGATAGCATACAGGGAAATATCAACATTTTATAAATAATTATGAAATAGTTATTAATCGTCATAATGCATTCAATATCTACATGCTATTTTCATGTTCTGGGGCACTTTGACCCAATGATTCATTATTTACATTTATTTATCAAAACCATATTGTATATGGTCAGCAACTTATCAATGTTTTTTTTTTTTTATGATCCATGTTTTGTCCATGTTTTTGCTGCATTTACTGCATTATTTTTATTATTAATACAAATTGAGAAACAATTTGTCTAATAAAGTGTATAGTATTACCTTGTTTAAGTAAGAGTAGTTAATTTTTTTTAAATAAACGTGTGATTGATCAAACAGTGTACATTTATAAAACTTACTTGTTTAAAAAAACAACATGACTATAGCTCTGAAATGTTTTTAAACCAAGTTTGTTCATTTTACTAGCAAATATGTTCGTTTTCAGATGAAAGAAGTGATCGGTGGTTAGTACAGAGGTAAACATTTATGTTCAGAAATAATGCAGTCCTAATTTTATAAAGTTTTTTTGGACAGTGATCTAATGGTGAACCTGATTTCACCAAGTAGGGCATGTTCCTGGATTAACATCTATGTTGTTGATCCTGGAACAACATTCCAATCAGCCAATCAGAATTAAGCGATACGTTTACAGTTTATGTTAAGTTTAGGCTTACGGTTCGGGTTATGCACTTTTACATGATTGTTATCCATCTATTATTTTGGGAATCATTTAGTTATGGTTGGGTTTAGGGTTAGGGAATAGGTTTGGATTACATTTTCCTACAAAAATCTGTTCAAGGATTAACATAGATGTTAATCCAGGATCCCATCGTACTTGGCAAAATCAGTATTTTTGCTCCGTTTAGGATCAAGAAAATAACTTTTATAGTTATAGCTTTAATAAAAAGGGAACAGTTTTTTAAAAGGAAGTGATTTTTAAAGGTCTTAATTTACCATATCAGTCCTGTATAGACTTTTTATACATCTCTTCTAGATCAAAACTGAAAATGTCAAATTCTCCAAACATTACTTTGTGAAAAATATTGTATGTCAAGTCCAAAAAAACTGTAATGATTTGCAGTTAATAACAACAAGTAGCTGCTTATTAACGTAAAAAAAGACATTGCCTTTGTGCATTTGTTTGCACTATCAATATAATCTGTTACTTTAAAAAGTTGTTCATTGGAGGAATTTACCGACGAACTAGATAGAAATTTAAGATAAGGAAAGCCAAATAATTTCCTTTAGGTGAAATATCAGTGGTTTTTATCTCACCTGTTTGTTCTGGCCTTGGTGGAATGAAATCAATCCTGTAGAGGATCCTCTAAAACACTGTACTTTCTTTGTTTTGTGTTTCACAACTTTCAGGGCCGATTTACAATCGCAGCGAAACACCACGTCACCATTGCTGAAGTTTATGAGACTGAACTGGTCGACATTGACAAGGTCAGACTTAGCCACATTGATTGTTTTCTCTTTATAAACCAAGCGATTATTAATCAGATGAATCTTTTTTAATGCCTTAACTGTCACCCCACATTTTGAGTTCATCCGCATTGTATATTAGTCAAAATAAGCAAATTCAGTTCAGTTTTGATTAAAAATGCACTGATAAATGTCCCAGCTGTGGAAGAGTGACTGTTAAAAGGTTAATCAAGATACAATAATCACGTTTTTTCACTGTATTCTGTCTCTTTATGATCTTTTCCTAGGCCATTGCTCACTACGAACAGGCGGCAGACTATTATAAAGGCGAGGAGTCCACAAGGTATGGCGTATTTGAAGTTATTTTTACTCCTATTGCACAAGACTTATCAACTCTAAATGATTACTCAGAGGAAACCAGTAGAAAATTGGTTACCTATAAACACAAATTAGCGAATGGTTTGAATTGCGTTATCGGGATTTTACAGGTTTTGGCCCATCTCACATTTAACGGACCATTATTTAGAGACAAGGCCTTTTACGCAGTTCATGACATGAGTCACTATTATTGGCTATCACGTGATCTCTGGGGTTTTTTCTGTTAATGTAACTGAGTCATGCTCTAGAAATGTCACATTGTTGCTAATTTGTTTGCTGTGTCTCTCATGCTAAAGTTCAGCCAACAAGTGTCTTCTTAAAGTTGCCACCTATGCAGCTCAACTGGAACAGTACCCTAAAGCCATCGAGATCTATGAACAGGTAAAAAAAAACAAAACACAGACTGGTTTCATTACAATTGATCCTTTATTAAAAGCATATATATGGGTTATCAGTGTTTAAAGAGAAATATTTCCGTATGCAAATTTAGTGTCAGTGTGTAGCTAACATTGATTTCTGATATGAAAATGAGGATATTCGGTACCAACATATACAGTAGCATTTAACATGTCATGTTTTTTGTTGGGAATAATATTTCTAAAGGAGCTGTTGACATGGAATTGAACCAGATTTTGGTAAAAACACAAACAATACAAACATAAAAATAAAACAAAACAAAATGGATCTGAAAAATGAATCATGTGTAATAACAATGTAATGACACAAAGAGAAACTGCTGAAATGTATTTAATACTTTAAATAAAAGGCTTTTTGGTGTTGGCAGCTTAAAGACACCTTACAAGTCACATGCATTGCTCAGGTGTGAGTTTTTCACAGACTTCAAGAAAGCTTGATGGTTTTGTGTCTATCAAATCTGATCTTTACTTTGGATTCTCTATTGGCTTCAAGTCAGGTGATTGGCTGGGCCATTCTACAGCTTGATTTTCTTTCTCTGAAAGCATATGAGATTTTTCTTGGCTGTGTTTTTGATCATTGTCTTACTGAAATGTCCACCCTGGTTTCATCTTCATCATCCTGCTAATGTAGATGTTGGACTGAAGCAGCTTATATTCATTTACAATGAGGAAGAGCAGAGGGTTGCTGAAGAACTACTAAGAGATTTCAGCTGCTGTCTGGGCTTTCTTTGCCTTTCTACACCTCCCTTTCTTCATGTGTTCAATACTTTTTTACTGCAGCATTTCATTGTATTACACATAACTTAATTCGTAAACTAATTAATATTGTATTCTTTGTATAAATAGATTTTTTTGGTTGTTACCAACATCTGGTGAACATTTCAAGTCGAAAGCGCCTTTAGAAATATGTTTTTCTGAGAAAAATGGTGACATGTTGAAAACTTATTATCCCCACGTTCAGTAGATTTCACTTTAGTCCTGTTATCACTTCAAATATTGCGTCAGGTTTCATTATCTAACAAATAGATGAGACAAAATGTTTTATTCCTAACTTTACTCCGAACTCTTTGTCTCAAATGTGTTTTTGAAAATGAATATAAACACCATAATGTCAATGTTGTAGCTGTAAATTATCTGTAGAACATTTTTTACAGATCAAATTTTTTTTATGTTAAAACACTTATAAAGATGTATTTCTGGACCCAATAAAGAATAAAACACACACACACACACACACACACGCACACACACACACACACACACACATATATATATATATATATAGAAAGTCCATGTGATTAAACTTCAGTAAAGTTGTAGTTATTTTGTTCTTAACCATTTGATCATTGTTGAAGTTTTATAAAATTATTTTAGATTATGATAAAAAGATTTTATTCTAAAAAAATCTAAATACTTTATTTTATTAGAATAGTGTATTTTATTTACAGTATTGTGCTCAGGGTTGACACGCTTATAAAATTATTTTATATTATGATATAAAGTTTATAACATTTTTATTTAATTTATTTATTTTATTAGAATAGAATAGTTTTGGTGTCAATGTTGTAGCTGCAAATTATCTTTAAAAAATATGTTTTTTTGGATTGGCCAATTATGTAGTGTTATAAGACTTTTAAAGATGTATTTCTGGAAACAGAAAAACATTTTTTAATAGAAAGTTAATTTAAATAAACTTCGGTAAAGTTGTAGTTATTTTGTTAACCATTTGATGGTTTTTGAACCGTTATAAAATGATTTTATATTATAATAAAAAATTAATGACATTTTTTTTATTTATTAATTTTATTAGAAGAGTTTTTGGTGCATTTTTTTACAGTGCAGTTTATTATTTGGTGCATTTATATTATACTCAAGGTTTCTACGATTCTTGAAAGTGCTTGAAATTCAGACATGAATTCAAGCCCTGAAAAGTACTTAAAAACAAACAGAGGTTCTTGAAAGTGATAAAATAACACCGTAACGTATTCAAGCAATCAAAACGGAATAAATATATAAAGAAATTATTAATTTAAAATCTTAAATTGAAATCTTGTACAAGAACTATAAAAAATAATGCACATTTGAACAATATTTCACAAACTACATTTGAACATTACCAGTATTGCATTCAACAAATTGAAAATTATTGGTGCTTTAAACAGTCCTTGAAACTGCTCGTCATGAAAGAGTGAGGACCCTGTATGCTGTCAAATGTTGTTTAATATGTCACATATTATGACATGTAATAGCCAATGACGTGTGTAAATACCCAAATATTACTACAATGCAAATTAAGGGGGGAAAAAAGCATTTTTTGAGGAAAAATGTTGACAAACTGCTTCTTTTGGGTTTCTAGGTTGCAACACATGCGATGGACAGCACTTTACTGAAATACAGCGCAAAGGACTATTTCTTTAAAGCCGCACTCTGTCACTTCTGTGTTGACATGCTGAACGCTAAGGTATGAATCACACTGTTTAGGGCTAGCTGACGTACAGCAGGTGTTTTGTTTTCAGTCCCTCATTATTCTTGTCTTTGATGTCACCCCTTGCAGCTTGCCCTTCAGAAATACGAAGAAATGTTTCCAGCCTTCTCAGATTCTCGTGAATGCAAACTCATGAAGGTAAAACTTAATCTCAAGTTCAAGTGCTTGTAAATGACAAACCTTTAATTTACCCTAAGTGTGTATTTAGGGTTTCTTAGAAGGCCATTATTCACCATTCCACAATGTAAGACCTTAAATGGATAATTCCCTCACTTATGTTATATAAAACCTTGACTTTTTCAAATTGCGAAACCATGCCTGCCATAAAACAGCAGTGACATTATTATTTTTTTTTTAAATGATTAAATTTTAAACATTTATCATAAATTAATTTCAAACATCACTACTATTATTTGTTTTTCCTAACTGAATCACCAACCTTTTGATAATAAATATTTTGTAATGTGGTACTAAAATACACTCTCCGGCCACTTTCTTAGGTAATAATAGGTACACCTTACTAGTACTGGGTTGGACTACCTTTAGAACTGCCTTAATCCTTCGTGGCATAGATTTAACAAGGTATTGGAAATATTCCTCAGAGATTTTGACATGATAGCATCATGCAGTTGCTGCAGATTTGTCAGCTGCACATCCATGGTCCACCACATCCCAAATGTATTGGATTGAAATCTGGTGACTGTGGAGGCTATTTGAGTACAGTGAAGTCATTGTCATGTTCAAGAAACCAGTCTAAGATGGTTCGCGTCAATGACATGGTGCCTTATCCTGCTGGAAGTAGCCATCAGAAGATGGGTACACTGTGGTCATAAAGGGATGGACATGGTCAGCAACAATACTCAGATAGGCGATTGGTACTAATGGGCTCAAAGTGTGCCAAGAAATTATCCCCCACACCATTACACCACCTCCACCAGCCTGGATCGTTGATACAAGGCAGGATGGATCCATGCTTTCATGTTGTTGACGCCAAATTCTGACCCTACCATCCGAATATTGCAACAGAAATCGAAACTCATCAGACCAGGCAACATTTTTCCAATATTCTATTGTACAATTTTGGTGAGCCTGTGTGAATTGTAGCCTCAGTTTCCTGTTCCTAACTGACAGGACTGGCACCTGGTGTGGTTTTCTGCTGCTGTAGCCCATCCGCCTCAAGGTTGGACGTGTTGTGTGTTCAGAGATGCTCTTCTGCCTTTTTATCAGCTCGAACCAGTCTGGCCATTCTCCTCTGACATCAACAAGGCATCCACAGAACTGCTGCTCACTGCATAGTTTCTATTTTTCTGACCATTCTCTGTAAACTATAAAGATGGTTGTGTGTGAAAATCCCAGTAGATCAGCAGCTTCTGAAATACTCAGACCAGCCTGTCTGGCACCAACAATCATGCCATATTCAAAGTCACTTAAATCACCCTTTCTTCCCTATTCTGATGCTCAGTTTGAACTGCAGCAGATTGTCTTGACTATGTCTATGAATTTTTGACAGTATTTCCTATAATTATTTTCCTCTGGAGAAAGTCTTATTTGTTTTATTTCAGCTAGAATAAAAGCAGTTTTTAATTTTTTAAAAACATTTTAAGGTCGGTAGGTGAGTGGGTCACATTTATAAACTCCTAATCATCAAAATAAAGAACCAAGCCTCTGCTTTTAAGCCAAAAAATCTTAATGTGTTCAAGTTTTATCTCCCTTTTAATACAGGTTTCAACAGAAATATATATGCTTCTCCGGTTTAACACATTTGCTGGAGATTAACAGCAGATTACAAAGTCGGCTTTATAGAAAATTGTGCATGTGACTTATTGTTCAGCCCTAGTTCAAAGTAAATAAATAATTACATTAATATTAATCAGTAAATAATCAAAACTGTAGGTAAAATCTTCAATTATTCGAGTCAGAATTATTACCTGTAATTTTTCATTTTCTTTTTTGAATATTTACCAAATTATGTTTAAGCTGGATATTTAAGGATTTTTTCACAGTGTTTCCTATATATTTTTTTTTCTTCTGGAAAAAGTCTTATGTTTTATTTCAGCGAGAATAAAAGCAGTTTAAAATTTTTAAAACTGGTAGAAAATGGTCAATCTACTTGCTCTACAAGTGTGTTCATGAAAATACAGACAAAGAAGCATAATATAATACGACAATATCAGTTTGCAACATCAAGCAGCATAACGAGCTGTTTTTAACGTCAAAAAATGAATGGAAGTGAATGAGACCGGAAGTCTTAAGCCAAAAAGATTCAAATGGCTGCGCCCACTCATACGCAAAGAATAAAGTGAATAGAAACTATATAAACAAGCGTATTGACAACACAAAAAGTGCAACAGTCTAACCATATCATTTTTTCATAGTCATTTTTAATTTATTTCATTTAATATTAACCTCACTTAATAAGAATGGCGGGCACAATGTTTATAGCACAAGACTATTTTTGGTTTTTGACTATTTTAATAGACTATTTTTGGAGACCGCCACTTGGAGCGCCTATGTTCAGTCTTAGTCTTTATTTTTAATGTACGTGAGTGCTGTAAAGGTGTCAAAGTTTAACATTGTACTGTAAAATCAGCCTTCTGCTACTTACACTATTGCTGTGTCGTTAATCTAGCGTATTAACCCCAGGGGTCACAATCCAGTGGAAAAAGAATTGAAAGGCTGAAGGCTTTTTATTTACATGATGTTTTTTGTGTAACTATTAAAATAATATCTTTATCTTCTGTAGGTTATGCATAAAATATGGTCATTCTAATAGGATTTTAACATGTATGATATTTTTTAAAAATCACCAAGCGACCCCCCCCCCCCCCCCCCCATTGTCTCGCAACCCATACTTTCGTAACCACTGGTCTACAAAACAAACCATCATTATACAATTTTTTGCCTTACCCGACTTCACATACACGCATGTATATAACTTCATCCATATCGACCGGGATGGATAATTCCACTGTTTAATCAGAAATGGTGAGATCAGTGGGTCATCTGCATATCCATGACACAACTAGAAGTTTTGTGTGTGTAAAATGATCTTTCTCAACCAGAAGAGAATAAAAAATGGTCAAAACATGAGTGATTAGATTAGTACTGCTTAATTTTTACAAGTGATCTGATCTTCACTTTCTCTGATTGTCTTTGTATTTTGCATCCGGGTGTTTGGGAGCTGACAGTTTTAACCCAAAAATCACTGGTCTGTCAGATGAAGAAGAGCCGAAGTCAAAGATTCAATCAAAGAAACCTTACTGAAGCTAGTTTGCAGTTTCATCAGCAGAAGCCAGCTTCAACACTCAGATCAACAACAGTTATACTCGTCACTAACTGCGTCATACATATAGGTGTTTTAACCTGATTGGTTGAAACACAGATAGACTTGGAAAGTGTCCAAATGTGTGTGCACAATTCTGAACAATATCTCCAATGGTTTACTTTGGCGTCAAGCATGCAAAGATCAGACACAACAGGAGGATGTTTCTCACACACATACACAAAGAATACTTATCTACTTCAAGGTTGTCTTCCTCTCTTGCAGGCATCTTATCAGAATGGTACAATAAACATCTTTTCACTGATGGCTTACTAAGCGTAAAGAATCTTAAAATAATTTATTCTCTAACACAGTAGAATTGACATCTAGCGACAGCTGTTCAAGTAGCATCAAATGTCCAGACCTCTTCGATGTGCCTGAAGATCCTGAGGAAACAAATCATTGGCATACAGAAAAAGCAATGACACGCATATCATTCCAGTGTTACTCTAAAGAGGGAGAACACTAAGGTCATCATATAATATAGGCCCTTAAACATTCGACTTTATTAATAATCATAAAGACATAGGAAAGTATAGGTGTTACTTCCTTTTGGAGTGGACATTCATCAGAAAATTCACTCCATCACGGGAGACCCAGAAGTCCAGTAACTCCTTCTGGAGATACGCTAGGGCTTTCCTTGTTGTAAGAACACAGATTGCCATAAAAACTTGTCAAAGGAGGGAAGCGTTGTCTCTTTATGAGGTATCTCATAAAAACGGTAAGGGTTAATCAAGGTGAACTTATCATTTTGAGTAATGTCTGGATTGCCAATGCCTTTTTTTAACATCTGCAATATTCATTCTGTCTCAGATATTTTTTAGTTAACAAACATCACACCTGAGATTTCAAGCAATGCCTGTTTCCTTTCTTGTTTGCTGTTCTGTCTTTTCACTTAAGCTCCAGACAAAGTGTCAGACAAGCACATTCCTAAGCAAACGCATGCATCACCCTGTGTAAATTTGTAAACCTCAGCATAAAAAAACTAAAGGATCCAGTAAAAAAATCTAAAAGATCTTGTTTAGCCAGATCAAATTTCCCAATATTCTTGATCGTATCTTCAAGTTCATTTGTTTAACCATCTGACCACGATACATTTAATTATTTAGCAGATGCCTTTATCCAAAGGGTCTAAAAAAGCACCTCAAATCACCAGAGAGCAGCAATATATTGATGCCATGACAAGTCTTAAGTTTATAAGAAAGGTTTATCAGTTTTTTTTTCTTCCTACACACAACCCTGAGCAAGGAAAAGGCAAACGGTTTTATTTAATTTTAAAGATTGTGATTGGTTTTCCAAGAAGATGGAGAAAGAGGAAGTTTTAAAAGTCTGCTTTAAGGCTGGGATACACCAAGTTGACAGTCGGCCATTAAGTGCTGTCGGGCTGTCAGCATATAGAATCGGCGATGTTGGAAGAGATGGGTCAGATTGGTTTTTCAGCAATAAATCAGACCACGAGATTAAAAACTGAAGGAATGTACCCTAGTAAACGATTCAATATAAATAGATTCAATAATTTTGCTGCATATTTGCGAACGAAATAGATTATCAGACATATTTGCATAAGCGAAACCCTTCATAGTGAATGTGCAAAAGGTACTAAACGATACTTTGTTTACGCTTTGTACGTTAGTGTCGGACGTTCTGGTTTTCTTTTGTGAAATGAGAAAACATTACTGCCAGCTCGTTTCAGTCAGCTGCCGTCTATATTAGATTAGATTAGATTAGATTCAACTTTATTGTCATTACACATGTACAAGTACAAGGCAACGAAATGCAGTTTAGGTCTAACCAGCAGTGCAATAGCAGCAAGTGCAGGATACAGGTATAAGTTATAAAAGAAACTGGAGAGACACTGAGCCTCGCGAACCGAACGCGCCGCCATCTCGTCTCGTCTATATGAGCAGCTCTTTGGTCCAGACAGGACTAGATGCGGTAACTCAGAGTGACAACAGTTGGTTTCCGTCTAGGCTAGTCCTTTGACGTCGCCTTAGTGTGTCCCAGCCTGCAAGTCTTCACTTTATTCTTTTTTTTTTCTTTTTTCAATTTTACCCTAAACTCTCTCTCTCTCTCTCTCTCTCTCTCTCTCTTACACACACACACACACACACATACACACATAGATTATATAATATATGTAGTTAAATTGTTTTTTTTTTTACTACATACAATACAGTGTATATCTCCACAGCTCATTTATCACTGTAATCTGCAAAGAGGAGATGTGTGGAAAAGTGATAATTAATATGATAATTACTTTTTTTTTTATGTTGCATTTCTGCGCTGTGTTGGAGATGTTAGTTTGGTTCTAATAGGATCAGTCATGAACATGATCACAACATGATCTAGTCTGTTGCTCCTTAACAACTGACTGTCACCCGTTGTCATCAACACTTTCCTTCTCCCTCGTAGTCTTTTGGTCAATTTATCCCCTGCAAAAAAAAACTCCTAAGCCTGTTAAAAGTCCTCCCTTCTCCTAACACCATTGACCTTATGAGCTTTTTTAAAGGGTTAAGGTAGTTTATGAATGCTTTGTGAATCTTCTTTTTAACTGCAAGGCGAAACACCCACTTTTCTAAGAATTTTGTCACTTGGAGGAACTCTTAGAACTACAAATGTTCATGAATACAGGAATGAATACCTGGTATTTTGTTCCTTCCAAAATGTTTTACTGTCCTGCAGTTTTTGTAAAAATTACCCAGACATGGAGTCTCATTTTCAGCCTCTGTCTTTTCTTGAATAATGCAAAGATAATCAAAATGTTCCCACTGAGCCATGCTTAGCAATGTGATTTAGCAATCAGCTCCTCCATTCTTAAATTGTATAAAAATTCCTACAGAATTCATTAATTTTCTTTTCGGCTTAGTCCCTTTATTAATCTGGGGTCGCCACAGCGGAATGAACTGCCAACTTATCCAGCATATTTTTTTTACGCAGCGGATGCCCTTCCATCTGCAACCCATCACTGGAAAACATCCATACACATTCATTCACACACATACACTACGGACAATTTAGCCTACCCAATTCACCTATAGCGCATGTCTTTGGACTTGTGGGGGAAACCGGAGCACCCGGAGGAAATCCACTCGAACACGGGGAGAACATGCAAACTCCACACAGAAAGGCCAACTGGCCAGCCGAGGCTTGAACCAGTGACCTTGCTGTGAGGCGAACATGCTACCCACTGCATCACCGTGCAGTCTCCTTATGAATTCAATATGCTTTATTATTTTAGTGGCTGAATAATATATCATTTAAGATCGCCAAAAACAGTTTGAAACAATGTTGTCAGACAAAACCAAACTACATTGGATCTTTGTGTTGCAATTTAAAATAGTTTAACTCTCCACAGTACTTCAAGCTTTTATCAATTCATCAAATTTAAGACACTGCCACAGTATCCCTGGAAAATCCCAATGTGTTATTGTTTTAAACAAAGTCACAGTGCGTCACAATCCCTACCCAAAATAATTCTGTGACCACACTGCATCAACTCAGATCAGTTACTTTAGAATTTCCACAAAATTATGACAACTTTTTAAATTTACAACTTTGTTTACAATGTTGTTTTACTTTAGAAACAACCCATACTGTATAACACAACGCTGCCACCATACAGTACATCATGTGATTGATTTTAAGTACTTCAGCATCTTGTCAGACTTGTAAAATACAAACACACACCAGTTTTCAATTACTTTAAAGACTTACAAGGTTAAGCACTTTACTTTCTGTTAGTTTAGAAACCATAATACCAGTCCAAACACAGCTAATGTTTCAGTTGTGTTAATAGTATCGTATAATATTAGTCATAGTATACTATAATAATGTTAATAGTAAAGTCCTGCTTTTAATGTTTGTAGAAGGCTGTTTTATGAAGTGAACTCGCTTTAAGAACTGCTTAGTTCAACTTTGCCAGAAAAAGATTTAAAATTATTAACTTATATTAATGTAATAGTCTAGTGTAATACATCTTTGTTTTTTCTTTGTTTGTCTGTTTGAATGATATTTGTCGTATTTATTCTATTTGTATTATTATAATCTTTTTCACCAAAGATAGCCAATGAAGCTGACAGCATTAGATACGATTCAATTCCAGTGCTGTGCCAGTGTACTACCAAAAGTAATGCATTACATTATTGAGTTACTCCCCAAAAAAGTAACTAGTTGGTTTCCTTGGTTACTTTTTACAATAAGTAATGCGTTACATGACTTTTGCGTTACTTTTCTTTACCTTTGCTAAGGCTTGATCTCTTTCAGAACTTGCAGGCTTTTTTTACTTCATTTTTTTAATTAGAGAGCTCTGTACTTTTTGTCTTGTTAGTTATGTAAAATCACTGTTCATTGAGACAATCCCCTTTTCCTTTTCTTTGATGTGTTCAGAATAATAAACGCATTCTCTCATTTTTTTTATTTATTATTTTTATAGGGGTTTTCACCTTTATTGATAGGACAGTGGAGATTTACAGACAGGAAAGTATGGGGAGCAGAGAGAGGGGACGGGTTCGCAAAGGACCTCGAGCCGGGAATCGAACTCGGGTCGCCGTGAGCACCTGGGTGCTATATGTCGACGCACGAACCACTGGGCTATTGGAGCCAACCGCATTCTCTCATTGAGTGTGTGGTTACTATGTTAATTTAAATTAAACAGTTTATTGTTTATTATTTTGAAAGCTAAATAATTAAAATATAAAGTAACTCACGTTACATAAAAAAAAGAACTCCAATATTATTGCTTAATTTTTTTTAAATAATGCGTTACTTTACTCATTACTTAAAGTAATATTGTTACAAAACTCTCGTTACTTGTAATGTGTTACCCCAACACTCGCCACCACATTGCATTGGGTTGATTCAGTTCCATTAGAATCTTACTTCTACTGCTAATTATCATGCTAAATTTCCTTTCTAGATTGATTTAAAATGACGTGGTTCCCTGGTAAAAAAAATATTGTATTAAGGTTTGGTGGCTCGCCAATGTAACAGAATTGTTAGGACTTCAATAACAAAAGGACATGGTTGTGTCAGAATGAACAACGAACATCCTTAGCTTAAACCATTCATACAGATTCAGTTGACTACTTGTTTACTCAGTATCTTATAGGGCTGCACGATATTGGAAAAATCTAATATTGCGATATTTTATTTTTCTACAATAAATATTGCGATATGAATTCAGTTTCACCAGATGATTTGAATAGCTCTATTTCAGAACAGTATTCAGGGACAAAAATTGGCTAATCACCATGCACAAAATGCTTTTCCTACTTTGCTTTATCTTGTTTCTAGTCCAGATATCTAAAATGTATTATGTCAATTAAAAATATTGATTTGTTGTCACCTAATTTTTCCTTAAAACAAGCAAAATTATCATTTTTGCTTTGAATTGTAGACATTTGGACTAGAAACAAGAGAAAAATAAGTAACAAAAACATTAGTAGTAGTAAAACTTTATTGTCCTTGACAGGAAATTTGTTATGGGCATCGCCATATTGCTGCAGACATTCACTAAAAACAAGCAATAAAAACAATACAAAATACAACAGTTACAAAATTTATAATGGTAATTAAGATAGACTCTTATTAAATAAACCCACTGATACAGGTACAAAGGATTTCTTATAACGGTTTAACCTACACTTTGGGACTTTATATCCATAATGTTATTAATGAATTCATGAATGCATAAATCATATGAATATGAATAATTAAATACAATTAATCTTTGTTACACCTTCAAACATCATATTTTTTGTGCACAAATGTTCTAAACTCTCTTGAAATGCTCAGTCACAGGCCTTAAAAACACATGCAATTAAAAGCCTTCACTCTATTATGGCTAAATGTAGCAGTGACACTAAAATCAAGTGTGTTCTGTAGCTCCTACTCAGCTATAACTACTATACTATACTACTACTATAACTATAACATACTCAACATTGCATTTCTTGTGATGGGTCGATTGCAGATGTGCACATTGCGATATCAATGCTGAAACAATAAATTTTGCAGCCATAGTATCTTACAGTGTAGCAACCACCGTAATAGTGGATTTATATTTCTATGATAAAGCTAGCTTATTTAAAAGTGGAATCACATTTTAGGACACTGTAAATATAACGAATTTCATTTATGCACATTAATATTTTTAAAGTTTTAATTATTGGTTAATTTGATGTACTTTTTAATTTTATTTTTAAATGTTTTATAAAATTGTTTGTTTGTATTGAAAATTATATGAATGTATATTAAATTATTCCATAATTATTCCTTCAATTAATCTAATAGTAGTACACAAATTTTGCACTAAAAATGGTTAGATATTACATAAAGGACTTCCAGTACATCTCATACACTAAATACAAAAATACACATCATTAAACATGTACACATTGACATCACCTAAATCAGTGTTTCTCAACCATGTTCCTGGAGGACCACCAGCTCTACATGTTTTAAATGTTTCCTTTGTCTGTCACACCCATTACAGGTCTTTCAGTCTCTGCTAATGAGCTACTGGTCTGAATCAGGTTTGTTTGGTTAAGGAGACAGGACAAATGTCCAGTGCTGGTGGTCTACCAGGGACGTGATTGAGAAACACTGACCTATAAAGGACTTCCAGTACATCTCATACACTAAATACACAAATACACTTCATTAAACATGTACACATTGACATCACCTATATCAGTGTTTCTCAACCATGTTCCTGGAGGACCACCAGCTCTACATGTTTTAAATGTTTCCTTTGTCTGTCACACCCATTACAGGTTTTTCAGTCTCTGCTAATGAGCTACAGGTCTGAATCAGGTTTGTTTGGTTAAGGAGACAGGACAAATGTGCAGTGCTGGTGGTCCTCCAGGGACGTGGTTGAGAAACACTAACCTATATGCTATAAAATTGCAGGTTAACTATGTTTATATATAAGAACTTAATCTGATTGTAATGCAATAATGTGCACCGTTTGTAAAGTTGCTTTGAAACAATAATTATTGTAAAAAGCGGTATACAAACACACTTGAATTGATCTGAATTGAATAAAGCTGAAATTGAAATGCTTTTCCGAACATACTAATTATTACAATTTTATCCATCGACTCCCTTGAAGTCCCTTTTACTGCTATATTTCACTGTGATACATGTATAATGTTTAGCTTGCATTTAATATCTAACAATAAACCTTAAGAGTTATTGCACTCCGACTCGCCATACTCAATTACTGAACCTTGCATGACTTTGCAAATTTTATTGTTGAGGGAACAGTACAGTATGTAAAATGAATGTTGTGTGCCTGCGGAAAGCAAGACGAAAGTATTTTAAACCGCTCTGGTATCTGCTTGAACTAAAAACTGCTTTTGAGTTTATTTGAAGCTTTTAAATGTCACGCCTGGCACAACACAGTGCACAGACAAAATAAATCAGTAAACAAATTTTCTGTCGCAGCCTTTATAATAGTCATTTTGGGCGTCAGTAATGTTTACATGTCATTTTACTTTAAGATCAAAGCATTTTTGTATGCTTGAATATGCATGTCTAAGTTGGTGTGTGTACCATAATGCAATGATATGTAAAATATTCTGCTGAAAGAGAGCTCAGATGTAATGTTGTTAATTTAAATCCAATTTGTATAAAAGAAATGTTGCAGTATTGTAAATTTGACGTGTGTTTTGTATGGAGCCAGATCAGTCTCAAAAATAATACATTTACAAAATAAAATTTTTACATGCACAGCACAATTCACATTTACAAAATTCAATTTGTACATTTATAACACAATCTATATATAAAACCCACAATTCGTGAACAATTTGGATTTGTGTATTTATAAATTGTGTTTTTAATTTACGATTTGTATATTTATTCATTTTTATATAGTTTTTATTATAAGATATTAATTGGATTTGTGTATTTATGAATCGTGTTTTGAATTTCTAAGTTGGATTTGCGTATTTATGAATCGTGTTTTGAACTTACAAATTGGATTTGTGTATTCATGAATCGTATTTTGAATTTACGAATTCGATTTGTGTATTTATGAATCGTGTTTTGAATTTTTGATTTGGATATTTACAAATCGTGTTGAATTTACGATTTAGATATCTACAAATCGTGTTTTGAATACAATTTGGATATTTACAAATGTTGTTTTGAATATACGGTTTGGATATTTGCAAATCGTGTTTTAAATTTACGATTTGGATTTGTGTATTTATGAATCGTTTTTTCAATTTACGATTTGCATATTTACGAATGGGATTTGTGTATTTACGAACCGTGTTTTGAATTTACGAATTGGATTTGTGTATTTACGAACTGTGTTTTGAATTTAAGTATTGGATTTATGTATTTACGAATCGTGTTTTGAATTTACGAATAGGATTTGTGTATTTATAAATCGTGATTTGAGTTTACGAATTGGATTTGTGTGTTTACGAATTGGATTTGTGTATTTACGAATCGTGTTTTGAATTTACGAATAGGATTTGTGTATTTATGAATCGTGATTTGAATTTACAAAAATTGGATTTGTGTATTTACGAATCGTGTTTTGAATTTACGAATTGAATTTGTGTATTTACGAATCGTGTTTTGAATTTACGATTTGGATATTTACGAATCGTGTTTTGAATTTATTAATTAGATTTGTGTGTTTATAAATCATGTTTTGAATATGCGATTTGGATATTTACAAATCGTGTTTTGAATTTACGATTTGGATTTGTGTATTTACGAATTAGATTTGTGTTTATGAATTATATTTTGAACTTTCAAATTAGATTTTGTAAATGTGAATTGTGCTGTGCATGTATGAATTTTATTTTGTAAATGCATTATTTTTGAGACTGATCTGGCTCCATAGTTTTATAACAGGAGCACACTGTAGTCCTGATGGAAGGATGATGGATGAATTATGTGCCTAATTTTTTGGTTCTTGTTTGTTTTTAACAGAAACTTTTAGACGCCTTTGAGGAGCAGAATGTGGATGCGTACACAGATGCTGTAAGAATTTTTTGCCATTTTCTTTTTTTTTTTTTTTTCTCAACCTCTGTGCTAGTGCACATTGCAGAAAAAAATATTCATAGATCTGTCAAAATTTTTTCCATAACTTAGAGGGGGTGACAGACACAACCTGTCAACTTTAATCTACTATAGTGGAACTCGTTGGAAAAGCCCTGGAGTGTTACCGGGGGTTAATACAAGACTTTTTATGACTTAAAAAAGGATTATATTGTAGTCATATAAGGCCCCTCTCCCAAATATTTGTTAAACACTACACAACAGACAGTATCTTTGATAAAAAAAATACTTGGAAGAAAAAACACAATAAAACTAGAAGCAATTTGAACAAAACTGCTCCTATTCATATTTACGGTTGCCAGATTTCAAGAGTTTAAATCCTCCTCATTTCCTCTTGTTCTCTTAAAAAGCATTAATGTGTTCTTGCTTTATCTGTACCACTTTACAATATGGGACACCCAGATAATGTATTTACTTACATGAATGAGCAAACAGTGAACAATCCCCATACATAGTTCAACATTTACTAATGCATTATTATAATCCAACGCTGTGCTTGTTAACATCAGTTAATGCACCGTGAGTTAACATGAACAAACATGAATAAATACTTTAATAAATCTATTGTTCATTGTTTGTTCATGTGAATAAATACAAAAACATTAACTACGGATTCCATATTGTAAAGTGTTCTTGCAGTATCCTGGCTTCAGTGATGATCTGGAAACCGGTTTAATAATCTCCGCTTCCATTTTGATTATGTGATAGTGTCAGACAGCAATTCTGTGTTTCTTCACACAACCCTTAAAGGTCCCATAAAATAAAGTTTTTTAGATGTTAGTGTCAGTATTGTTAGTTTTCTATTAGCCAGTGCAAACAAAAACAGGGACAAAATTCATGTTTAGAAGATGTAAAACTGAAATAAACGTGTAGTTTGTCTCTTCCACCTAAATGGATCAACAGTTTTGTACTTCATACTTCAGTTTTTCATCAAATCATAACCAGTCAAATGCTCTCTAGTATCTGACATGCCCTGCTCCCTTCAAGATGCTTCTCATTTGCTTTTCATTTGATGTGCTTGAGTTTAACCACTCTCACTGCCAGAGCGGTGATAAAACAAAACACTATTGGCTGTTTTGAAAAAAGGGGAGGGGCTACACTATATCCCGCTCTCTCTTCGTGTTTCAATTGAGATTACGTCAAACATCGAATGAAAATGCGCATTTCAAAGCACTTCACTGGACCTTTAATAAAACCTAATAAATAAATGCAGTATTGGATGCTGAATCAATTTTTTATACGCAAATGATTGTTACTTTAATATAAAACATTTTTGTAATCGTTTAAATTAATATTACGAACAGAGTGTGTTCATTGGTATTAAAATAATAATAATATAAATCAGGAAAATAGATTGAAAAGGTTAGTGTACCTTGTGAACACTTTACAATAAGGTTGTATTAGTTAAAGGGGCTGTACGTTTTTGACTCTTCTAGAGCATAAAAATACCAAAATATGTTTGCAGATATTTAAGAAACATGCTAAATGAGCATTCTTGTTTATCAGAAAACAATGCTGAAGTCAGATATTCTGCTTTAAATGTGTGTTACATGCCGGAACCTTGTCTTTGTTTTGGTTCTTGTAACCCGCCCAATGCCAGTTTAGCCAGTTATATTTCAGCACCTTGGGTTGCCTCGGTGGAAAACGGCAATTTTCATTCATTCAGGCATGAGGGCTCTCAAAGTACGCAACCGCAACCAAAATGCAACCTCCAGTGGACAGTAGCAGACTCTGAAATGAGACGCAGATTCAGAGTTCCACATAAGGTAGTTATTAATTAACAAATAAAATATATATATTACGAGCTTGAACATTAGGTGTGCAGGTTAGATTGTAACCCCCGTGTCCTAATAACATGCTTTGTGACGAGATTTACAGTGATACGCAATTTGGATGTTTGCATCTGACGAAACATGACAAATTTAAATACAGCCATTCATAAATTCCAGGTGTTGGTTACGCAAGCCTGATAAAGGTGACCCATACCGTACTGTACCAGTCAGTAGAAATGAGCCATTAATGCAATTACTAACATGAACAATACATTTATTACAGTATTGTATATGTCAGTTGGTGAAAATACAGTTGTTCATTGTTAATTCATGCTAAGTGCATTAATGTTATCAAGCATGAATTTGCATGTTAATAATGTAGTAGTAAAACTTAAACTATGATTAATGAATGCTGTACAAGTGTTTTTCATAATTAGTTCATGTTAGTGAAAACATTAGCTAATAAAACCTTATTGTAAAGTGTGACCAATTTGACAATTACGTAAAGAGATTGAAATTTTTGCAACTAAAAACTGCATTGTTTGAAAAATGAGTGAAAAATATGCTATTTTAAAAACGTGACCATCCAAATATCTTTGTTTGTAGCTTCACTAAATTAAATAGCATGTATAATTTGCTGCAGAATAATTGTGATAACCTGTTTAACCATTATGAGTTTTCATTGACTAAAATTCCCAGACTTTTACTCGGCTGAAACATGACTAAACATAAAATAAAATATTGGGAGAGGTTAAATTAATTTGATAAAAATTAAAAGAACAAAATTAACACTCATTTCAGTTGACCATTGAATGTGTCATGCGAGAGTCTTATTAGAGCAGTTTCAGCAGAAACAAGTTCTTTCAACACACCACGCCTATTTAAAATATCCATCACATCAATTAAATTGATTAATGCTGTCAATCATTTTCGCTTTCACTATAATTTCACTCAGGTGAAGGAGTACGACACCATCTCACGGTTGGATCAGTGGCTTACAACCATGCTGCTTCGTATCAAGAAGAACATACAGGACGAAGAAAACGGCCTTCGCTAAAACCTCCCTTTCGCTTCTGCTTTTTTTTTTTTTTGGGCCGACTATCACCATCTCTCTCATTTACCAGCCACTCGACTCTCAGTGCCTTAATTTCCACACTTTACCTCAAACAAATCTCTCTCTTACATGGCATGCTGCTCAAACATGGACACAGCCGCACCACCAGACCCCTTAAAGAACACTAAATAAAGAAAGGCTGGGTGTTTAAATGGGATTTGATTTGATTTGGGGGAGTTTGTGCACGAGACGTAAAACCAACTACATTAATATTTGGTGTGCTGTGCACGCCTACTTTCAGAAGTGCCTTGTGCTCTGGCTGACGTAGAGCACCTGTACTCCTGAGCACAAACAACCCTTTGTTCAATCTATTAACCTCTTTAGTGGAGATATATTTTAAATACCAAATCTTGTATCCCTGCATATTTTTGCTTGCTGATTTGTGCATGGACTAATCTCGAAATATGATTTGAAATGCTGTTCGTTTTTTTTTTTTTGTATTTTGACATAAGAGAGTAAAAGAAAGACTGATTCAGACTATATTGTGATTTCATTGCCTCCTAAAAATGACTATTTGATGGAGTAAAATTACTTTTGATTTGATAATTATTATATATTACAATTACTTTTGGTATTAATTTATTGTCGTTTATTTGTAATTACACAATTTGACATGTTAGAATTGTTCATTTCTGATTTAAACTAGGATTGGCCATGTCTTATGTTTTTTTAATGTGTGTGTGTTATTCTGGTTGGAATTTTGTTCACATTCAGATCACAAATGAAAATTTAACAGGGTTTCCGCGGCATCTTAAAATGTCTTAAATATCAAAAACTAAAATTAAGACCTTAAAAAGTCTTAAATTAACTGAAATAATGTATTGTAGGTCTTAAATCATTAAACAGGTCTCAATTTTCCTATGTCCATGCAAAGCTACCCAATCCAATCACTAACAATCCATCTAAAAATATATTTATAACTCTATTTACCAAAATATTTGGCTTTATTTATTAATTCGTTTTTTTAAAGAAAAGTTATGTTGGGAAAAAATGTGTATGTAACTAGTATTTGCTTGTTTTGACACATTATTTAAAATATGTGGCTTAGAAATAACAAATTAAAAAGTTTGGCATGGGGTGAGTACTGTAAATATACACTACCCGACAAAAGTCTTGTCGTCAATCCCAATCTTAAGAGCAACAAATAATATCTTGACTTCTAGTTGATCATTTGGAAAAGTGGCAGAATGTAGATTTTTCTGATGAATCATCTGTTGAACTGCATCCCAATCTTCACAAACACTACAGAAGACCTATTGGAACCCGCATGTACCCAAGATTCTTACAGAATCAGTCAAGTTTGGTGAAGGAAAAATCATGGTTTGGGGTTACATTCAGTATGGGGGTGTGCGAGAGGTCTGCAGAGTGGAACGCAACATCAACTTCCTGAGGTATCAATACATTTGTGCTGCCCATTACATTACAAACCACAGGAGACGGCAAATTCTTCAGCAGGATAACGCTCCTCATACTTCAGCCTCCACATCAAAGTTCCTGAAAGCAAAGAAGATCAAGGTGCTTCAGGATTGGCCAGCCCAGTCACAAGACATGAACATTATTGAGCATGTTTGGGGTAAGATGGAGAAGGCATTGAAGTTGAATCCAAAGAATCTTGATGAACTCTGGGAGTCCTGCAAGAACGCTTTCTTTGCCATTCCAGATGACTTTATTAATAAGTTATTAGAGTCATTGCAGAGATGTATGGATGCAGTCCTCCAAGCTCAAGGGAGTCATACACAATATTCATTCTTTTTCCACTGCAGCATGACTTTATATTCTATACTGGACATTATTTCTGTTAAGTGACAAGACTTTTGTCTAAGCAAAGTCAGACCTTACTGTCCTAATTAAATAATTAAAAATCAAGGCATGATCGTATTTTATTTGGGTAAAATAAGTATAATCTAGAGGACTTTGCCTTTCATATAAGCCACTTCTGATTCCAAATGATCAACTAAAAGACAAGTTATTATTTGTTATTCTTAAAACTTGGATAAGCGACAAGACTTTTGTCAGGTAGTGTGATTTAAAAAAATAATATCTTGTGGGACCAACCAGGCAAAATCCCTAGTGTTTGGTTCTGTATAAGTCTGAAGTTTCATTCATAATGCTCTTAAAAAGGTCTTTAAACGTCTTAAATATGATGTGAAGTCTGCAGAAACCCTGATTTAAAGTGGGCTATTATTGAAGTCATAATAATTAGCCCCCCAGTTTTTTTTTTCCCCAATTTCTGTTTAACGGAGATATATTTTAAAACACATTTCTAAACATAATAGTTTTAATAACTGATTTCTTTTATCTTTGCCATGATGACTGTGTATAATATTTTACTAGATATTTTTAAGACTAGTATTCAGCTTAAAGTGACATTTAAAGACTTAACTTTAATTAGGCAAATTCGGGTTATTAAGCAAGTCATTGTATAATGATAGTTTGTTCTGTAGACAATTGAAAAAATATTGCTTACGGGGGCTGATAAAATTGACCTTAAAATGGATTTAAAACATTTAAATTGCGTTTATTCTAGCTGAAATAAAATAAATATGGCTTTCTCCAGAAGAAAAAAATATTGGAAATACTGTGAAAAATGTCTTAGGGAAGAAGAAAAACTATGTATCTTTTGTGGTAGACATGGGACAATAAAATGGCAAATAGTTTGCATACCTTCACACACCCAGCCCACACACACAATGTGTGCGTTGTAATGTTGTTTCACCAGTAATAATAGGGCAGTAGGTAATATTGAAGTTTTGGATTAGTCTCTCATCGGGGTGTTTTGCGAGCTATTGAAGCAGGGTGGGATGTGTTTTCAGAGCTCTTTCTGTTGCTGGTCTACTCTATTATTAAAGTCCTGTTCAAGGAAAGTCTGAATATAATTGGCACCCATATTTGCAGTGCCTCAGGGCAGGTATTTTGGTATGCAGTGCCTGATCACCTGTGTTTCCTGAGTTGCTGTTGTCCATGTTGTCATTGTAAACATGATTATGTGTAAATCCTCTGCCATGACCTTATGGTATTGTAAAGTATCCACTAAATGTGCACTTCAGGATCTCAGTGAAAGATTGACGTACTGTTTTCAAGTAATATGAAGAAGCACATACTACTATAGTATGGAATTGTGTGATTTTTTGGGCACAAGCAAGTCATCTATTCCTGTATATAATCCTTAAATCCCAAAAACTCACTTGTACACTGAAAATTAAATTGCTTTTTTTTTTCAAATCTGCAACATAATCTAAAACGAACTGTCCCAATTGCAAAATGGTTATGTCCTATGATCAAATATAGCATTAAAAAGCTGATATTCTAGGGTGTAACTTCCAATGTGTATATTTCTTAGGCTCTGTGAGGACCTGAACGGTATAGTTCCCCCCAAAATTAATATTTACTATTCACTTATCCTCAAGTAGTTCTAAACACATACATCAAGGGACTTCAACAGAGTGTAAACATCTTGATGGTTCTGTGGGTTTCGTCTATCAAATCCGATCTTAATTTGGATTCTCTGTTGGATTCAGATCAGGTGATTGGCTGGGCCATTCTACAGCTTGATTTTCTTTCTCTGAAAGAATTTAAGAGTTTCCTTGGCTGTGTTTTGAATCATTGTCTTACTGAAATGTCCACCCTGGATTCATCTTCATCATCCTGACAATGTAGATGTTGGACTGAAGCAGCAAATATTCTTTTACAATGAGGAAGAGCAGAGGGTTGCTGAAGAACTACTAAGCGATTTCAGCTGCTCATTAAGCTTTCCATGCCTTTCTACACCTCCTTTTCTTCATGTGTTCAATACTTCTTCCTGTGTCATTTAATTTTATTTTGAAAAAAAAAAAAAAAACAGATAACATAAGTACAAGGAGAAGCCAATACTATGGAAGTCAATTCTTACCGGCTTCCAAATATCTTCTTTTGGGTTTATTTTTGGGTGGACTGTCACTTTAAGCTGTACTTAACTCTGACATTTGTTATGACTGTTGCATTTCACCCTGTAGCAGTAGTTACACAGTACTCAGCATTGTTTGTGAAGCAACTATTAGCCTTGAATTATTCAACATGATGACATGTGGTGCGCTCTAATCAGTGGTTATTTAAAAAAATTGCATTATCATTTCACACCTTTATTCTCCATCACAGTTTCCATTCTCCTGAAAATGGTCTGTTGACATCTCTGTTCAAAGCCCCTCCCTCAGAAATATTCTATGAGCTCTGACTTGTTCCCATTCACTACTACAAGCTCATGAATCAGGCCTGGGGCAGGAATTTTGTAAATTTTAAGGTTGGCAATGTCACAAAACTAGGAGAAAGCTCATTGTAGTGCCCGACAATGGCTTGTTGGCTCTAAATAGCAAATTCTGCAAAAAAAAAAACTCCCTGAATTGAGCTTTGAGCGCTATAAATCACAAACTTCCCATACACACACACACACACACACACACACATATATATATACATATATATATATATATATATATATATATATATATATATATATATATATACACACATACATACATACTGTACACACTCAATGGCCACTTTATAAGGTACACCTTTTTAGTTCCGGGTTGGACACCCTTTTGTCTTCAGAACTTAATCCTTTGTGGCATAGATTCAAGGTACTGGAAATATTCCTCTGAAATTTTGGTCCATATTGATATTGACATGATAGCGTCACACAGTTGCTGCAGATTTGTCGGCAGCACATCCATAATGCGAATCTCGCGTTCCACCACATCCCAAAGGTGCTCTATTGGATTGAGATCTGGTGACTGTGGAGGCCATTTGAGTACAGTGAACTCATTGTCATGTTCAAGAAACCAGTCTGAGATTATTCTAATTGGGCCAAAGTGTGCAAAGAAAATATCCCCCACACCATTACAACACCTGCACCAGTCTGAACCGTCGATACAAGGCAGGATGGATTTATGCTTTCATGTAGTTGACACCAAATTCTGACACTACCATGCGAATGTTTCAGCAGAAATCGAGACTCATCAGACCAGGCAACATTTTTCCAATCTTCTATTGTCCAACTTTGGTGAGCCTGTGTCAACTGTAGCTTCAGTTTCCAGTTCTTAGCTGACAGGAGTGGCACCCAGTGTGGTTTTCTGCTGCTGTAGCCCATCCGCCTCAAGGTTGGACGTGTTGTGTGTTCAGAGATGCTCTTCTGCAGACCTCGGTTGTAACGAGTGGTTATTTGAGTTACTGTTGCCTTTCTATCAGCTGGAACCAGCCTGGCCATTCTCCTCTGACCTCTGGCATCAACAAGGCATTTGCAACCACAGAACTGCCGCTCACTGGATATTTTCTCTTTTTCTGACTATTTTCTATAAACCCTAGAGATGGTTGTGTGTGACAATCCCAGTAGATCAGCAGTTTCTAAAATACTACCAGCCCGTCTGGCACCAACAACCATGCCACCATCAAAGTCACTTAAATCACCTTTCTTCTCCATTCTGATGCTCGGTTTGAACTGCAGCAGATCGTCTTGACCATATCTACGTGCCTAAATGCATTGAGTTGCTGCCATGTGATTGGCTGATTAGGAATTTGCATTAATGAGCAGTTGGACAGGTGTACCTAATAAAGTGGCCCATAAAGACATGAGAAAGAATTTATAGTATGTTAGAACTCCATTCATATTCATGCCATGAAGAAGTTCAAAATGTAGCGATAACTCAAGACACCTGATTGTAGATGCACCAAAGTGACTATAGCAGTTAGCAATTGGCTCTTTTAACTGGAAGGCAGGACTTGCATCTTCTTCCATACAAAGTGATATATGTGCACAATGTTTATAATTCTGCAGTAGGCTATTTGTGGTTTGTTTTTATCCAAATAAGCTATTCTTGGTTTCTGGGGTCATTTCCTTCTCAGTTTTTAAAGCAAGCCATAAGGCAGTTTCCATACATCTCTGCAATGACTCAAATAACTTTTAATAAAGTCAACTGGAATGGCAAAGAAAGCGTTCTTGCAGGACTCCCCTCCATCTTACCCCAGACATGCTCAATAATGTTCAAGTCTAGTGACTGGGCTGGCCAATCCTGAACCACCTTGAGCTTCTTTGCTGTTGATGTTGCCATTCACTCTGCAGATCTCTCGCACACCCCAATACTGACTTGACTGATTTCTGTGACAATCTTGGGTCCATACGGGTTCCAGTAGGTCTTTGCAGTATTTGTGATGAATGGGATGCAGTTCAGCAGATGATTCATCAGAAAAACCTGCCTTCTGCCACTTTTCCAAATGATCAACTAGAAGTCAAGTTATTATTTGTTGCTCTTATAACTGGGATCAACAACAAGACTTTTGCCAGGTATCGTATTTACTTTCATGTTTGCTTAAATTTAGGGTGCGAATTATACATTAACGATCACGGGGTCAACTTTTTTCTGTAATATTTTGTGTAATACATGCTTCAGTGAATCAAATTAAATGACATCTATTTTATTAATGCAACATATTTAATTTTTGAGATACATTGTGCATTCTGACCTACAATATCCTGTGATTAGCCAACACAATCTCACTGCAATTCATAACTTTTTGCTTTAGTGGTGAATTCGTATGAATTTGTACGATCTCATTTGTACGATTTAGTACGATTTCCTCATCCCTCAATGACAGTTGGGTTTAGGGGCGGGGTTCGGTGCCACGCCTCCTTTTTAAAGAGCCCATATTATACATGAAATAGGGTCATATTTAGGTTGTAAGGGTCTCCAACAACAGTCTAATATGCATGCAAGGTCATAAAACACTTTGATGGTCTTATAATCTGCATTTATTTTTACCTAATTGTCCCAACGACTCCCATATGAATCGTTCAGCGATTCATTTGTTCCCAACCCCCTCCTCAGCGCGAAGCTTATCTGCGCTGATTGGACCGATGACAGCCTGCTGCGATTGGTCGACAGTGACAGGCTTCAGCACGAGACAGAGTGAAATGCCCAGCTGGTAATCAACTATATAAAAGTAGTCACAGTGCACACGCGCTTCATAGTGTAAGGCTTTTTTCACACACACACACACAACCCTCCTCAGAAGAACTGGGGGAAGCGACGCGAGTCTCTCTGTCTCTCTCTCTCTCACACACACACACACACACAACGCTCCTCAGAAAAACTAGGGAAAGTGACGCGAGTCTCACTCTCTCTCTCTCTCTCTCTCTCACACACACACACACAACGCTCCTCAGAAGAACTAGGGAAAGCGACGCGAGTCTCCTAGCCTCTCCCTCTCCCTCTCTCACACACACACACAACGCTCCTCAGAAGAACTAGGGAAAGCGACGCGAGTCTCTCTCTCTCTCTCTCTCTCTCACACACACACACACACAACGCTCCTCAGAAAAACTAGGGAAAGCGACGCGAGTCTCTCTCTCTCTCTCTCTCTCTCTCTCTCTCTCTCACACACACAACGCTCCTCAGAACTAGGGAAAGCGACGCGAGTCTCCTGTCTCCTAGCTTACGATCGCCATAGCAACGACAAACGGCAGTGGAACGCGAGCTCACAAAAGCCTTTAACGTTAAATCCGTAAACAAAGCGGCACGCGTCGCGTTTTCAACGTGGCTTACATGTGATAAGAGAATATAAAGAGTAACCGCGTGTACTGTACCAGGTTAACAAGTAACAAAACACAATAAATACATAATTTGCAAGCTAGAGTAAACAAGGCAACAATTTTAATCGCACTTACTTACACTAGTGAATAAACCTCAACCACTGACTCTTCACAGTTTCATCTTTGGGTAGAGACTGTCAATATTATCCATCTGAGCACAGCGTGACTTCATTGGACCGGCGGCGTCTGTGTGTTTGTCTAGTGTTTTTTCTGTGTTAGTGGGCGGGGCCGCAGGTTTCAAATCTCCCTGGTTTGCGCGCGTAACTACTGGCGAGGCTTGTGTTTCGTGGCTGCGTCATCGCGAAACACCTAATGACTCGTTATCAAGACGACTCGTTTGAAGCACTATGAGTCGACTCTTTTATAGATGAATCAATAGTTTTAAACACTGTACACTTACAGATTTAAGCCTTAGCTGGATATTTCACTTCACTTAGAGCTGTGTTACACACTACATGGAAGGGCATTTTCAAAAACCCATAATATGGGCTCTTTAAAATCATAGCGACATTTTTGTATGCCTGAACTCGTACAAATTAGCCACTAAACTGGCAAAACGTAAAATAGTTACGTTTCCTTGTAAAATCAGGCTGGATTAGCCATTGTAGAGGTTACTGTAGGTCAGACTACAAACTATTATTTAGGGGACCGACCCCCCATTGATGTTTTCATGTCCTTCAGGGGGGATCAAATATTAATTAGGGGGGTCAATACATATTTAATTTTTCACAGTTTTGTGGGATAGTTTGTGTATTCTGACCAACAATATCCTGTGATTAGCCAACAAAATCTCACAGCAATTTGTAACTTTTTGATTTAGAGGCTAATTCGTATGAATTTGTACAATTTAGTACAATTTCCTCATCCCCCAATGACGGTTGGGTTTAGGGGCGGGGTTTGGTGCCCCGCCTCCTTTTTAAAATCATAGCTACATTTGCGTACGACTGAACTGAACGGAACGAATTAGCCACTAAACGTGAAATAGTAACGTTTCCTTGTGAAATCAGGCTGGATTAGCCATCTCAGAGGTTACTGTAGGTCAAACTATATACAAACAACGCATCTAATTTTACTTTACAAGAGAAAATGTTTTGTGAACACCATGTCTATCGGTTTAGATTAATTGACGCGATTATGCATTAACAATGGTATATTATACCATATAGGGGTGGTCAAATGTATATTTATATTATCAATTATTTACTTAGTAATATTTTTAAGCATCGATGTTGTAATGTAACTCAAATATAATCAGTTAAATAGACTTGAGCACCCATTTGGTTGTAAAAAGCATAATAAAATAGACAAGACAAGAGAGCAAGACAGCTTAAGCGCAGGCACTGTCATTAGCAGCATGCTAGCGCATAAATTCCACTGAAAATACTGGGATAAAAATCATTTCCATATTTTAAAGTCATTGTGCGGAAAAATATAATTTAACGCAGTGCTTCTTGTTTGGTCTGATACCCACTTTATTTAGCATCTCAGCCAGAAGATTGCTGTTTCATGAAGAAATCAGATCTTAAACGCTGCGATTTTTTATGGGATGACAATTAACCGGAAGCCCTGGGGCTGGCTGAATGAAACTTAAAGTCCGTATGCATATACCCCCTAAACCCGTCTGTAATTCACCCCTGCTTAAATTGCTTTAAAATCCTCGCACCACAGATTTGTTTTATGAATAATGCTGAAAGTTGTCAAGGCACATGCTTACGTTCACTAAATAACCTACAGACGAGACGTCCACACGCAGCACTTTTTCCTTCCCCAAAACAACCACTTCCTCACCACAGTGGAGGACTAAGACGAGCTCTTACCCATCAGTTTACAGTGCAAATGGAAATGGTGCAAGACATCAAAATAGAGGCGAATTAAATAGTCAAATACTTAGAGATTACATAAAATAATAATAACTTAAAATATTGTAACTTAACATTGAAGTAAAGTTGTTTTATATTCGCACATTCGTTCATTTTTGAACAGTGACAACGTTGTTTACCATGCTACTCTGAATAAAGTATGGCTAAAACAACATTATAAATATTTAATTGATTGAACAATCGATAGTCATTGGCTAATAATACGATTTCCTGATTAGAAATTGCTAAATACTATTCTGAAATTATATTATTGAGGATTAAAAATATAAAAATGTCTTTATAAAAATATAAAAATATCTTTGAAATGCTAATGCAAATAATTTGGGAAAGTGATGGTGTGTCTATTAGGTAATCTTGCGATCAGGAGCCATAATGTCTGCACTCTCACTCATTTCAGCAGGAAAACTGGTGTGTAAATACTGCTATTTTGGTTAGTTTTAAATGTTGAAACCTCCAAACGCTTGTATTGGCTTACGCACACGCTTTATGACTTTGGTGATTGCACAGGTGTGTTGGTTGATAAGCACCAATCACAGTCAGAAAGGTGTTGCTGATGGAAAAAGGGGTGAGGCCGCGTCGCGTTTGATCACTTGAGTCTGCTGACAGTAGGAAACAGCAAACGGCGGTGGAGGCGCTGCTGGCTACAACGCGCTTCCCTCTCGTCAAGGAAAGCGATTAGTTTTTACTAAAAATGTTTATAGATGCTCACAAGGTAAGTCATACTTCGTTTTTCCTCACTGTACTGTTTAATGCTTTTAATATAGACGCGTGGTGTAAATTAAAGTTACCTTTAAACGTGCTGTTAATGATACATTCTAGTTCACGTGTTCAGATATCTAACATTGTTACTATCCAGATAAGATGGATATAGTGGTATTAATAACGTAATAAACTGCTTATTCACTTCACATTTAGGTTTTATAAATCTAGTTAACGGGTATTTTGTTGGTTGTGTAAGTTTATTTTGCCTGAAAATACTTTAATAAGCGCCGTTTATAAACTAGTTTGTGTGTATGTTGTAGATATGTTTAGGTTATGAGCTAAAAGGATGTGTCTAAACCTGGTGGGCTGCTGTTTTTTTCTTTCTTTCTATTTTGAAACCTCAGACCTTCTCAGAAATGCAGTGGTCTAAGTCGTTCAAAGGGCTGTGGACTGAATATACAGCAGTCAGCTTTCCTTTTGCTTTTTGCTAATATCTAGACTTTTTTTTTACTTTTTAATTATATATATATATATATATATATATATATATATATATATATATATATATATAGATATAGATAGATAGATAGATAGATATGGTAAACCTCACTACTTTTCTATTTTCATTATATGGGTGGCTATACGGAATTGGTGCAAACTGTTCCACATTCAAAATTGAGTTTTCAATTGAGTTTACTAAGATCCTCCCATCTATTGAAACCTACAATTGTATTTTGAATAAGTATGTTTGAGAGAGAGGGAAAAGATGATCAAACATATTTTATTTTTAAGCATGGGGTGTGTGTATATATATGTATGTATGTGTGTGTACAGTATGTATATATCAGTGGTGTAGTCGGGGCTATAGTATAATAGTCGGGCACATATAATCAGTATGCCTACTTTTTTCCACTAGCCATTTGGGTATTACGATTTCTGAGGATCAATAGTTGCGTATACCCTCGGTATACTCACTTGTTTTGCTGATTAAACTTCCCTAATTTACGTGTATTCGCATCCCCTTTAACTGTATACCAAATGTTTTTTTAAACTCATCTTAATTTGATTAAGATTCCCGACCACAGCAATGAATGATGTGTCGCTGAAACGTTCAGGTAAAATGATAAAACAGCATGGCCGGGTTGGGTGGGTAATAGTACACCATATATATGAAGAGTTGCCATCTAAAATTCTTTAATTTGTCTCAGGCTTCTCTGTCTTGGTTCAGAAATGTAAATGTTATGGTAAATAATGAGTTATTTTCATTGCATTCAACATGAAATAACTGAACATAAACATAAGAGGCTTTATAAAACGCTCCTTGTCAGAAAATTACAGATGGCACTTGGAGGTTTTTGCATCTGAACTCTTGTGCCATGTTTTCATGTGACTATCAAGGCTGTATTTCTTGCTGTATTAGCTGAGACTGGTTTTAACCACACCTCGACATTTTTGATCAGGAATTACTCCGGTGTGCTTTCTCATAGCTACAGTACATAGAGTACATGGTTCAGTCTTTTTGAGGTAAAGGTGTTCAAATCTCTTAATTTATATGTAACTTTAAGGAATGTCACTGTTTATTCTCTTTAAATGTTTTATTCAAAATATTTCTGCATTTAAGAAAGTATTAGTCAAATATATATACATTTATTTCAGTTCAAAATTGTGTTTGTGAATGATGTTCTGATTAGTGTCTTTGAGCTTTAGTCTCAAAAGTGTATAAATTATCACTGCCAAAAATTGTGGTGAAGATGTTCTAGTGACTAAAGACACGGGCGGATTTGGGCTCCAGGAAATCTAAGGCCTCCCTAAAAAATACCTAGAAGTATAAATTTTATAACATTTATTTAATATTTAACATTTATTTAATATTTTGTATGACGAGAGTCTACAAAAATAAGTTACATTTTTATTAATTCTGCGCAAATGTGTCCCCCACCCTCAATCATGGAGCAGTCCAGTAGTCAAATTAGGTAAAGATTTAGTTTTAAAAACATAATACAATTACAAACATTTAATTAAAACTAGTTTATTATTTTAGTTGTGAAATGATTAAACAAATCATTTAAAGTTTTACAAGCTGCTTTACATCTTGTTATTATTTTGCATTAAGACAAAATAGAGAAAAGCAGATTGAGTCATATTACTAAATCAATTAAGAATAAAGTACAAACTTTTGGGCCCCATCGCTGGAATTGCTTGGGGTCCCCAAATCACTAAATCTGCCCCTCCCTAAAGAAGAGTAATCTTTTTAAATTAAAGGCTTTAATGTGCGTGTATACAGTTGAAGTCAGGGGGGCTGTTTATTTTTTTTGCCCAATTTTTGTTTAACAGAGATTTATTTATTTATTTTTTCCTTCAACACATTTCTAAATATAATAGTTTTAATAACTCATTTCTGATAACTGATTTATTTTATCTTTGCCATGATGACAGTAAATGATATTAGACTAAATATTTTTCAAGACCCTTCTATACAGCTTAAAGTGACATTTAAAGGCTTAATAAGGTTAACTAGGCAGGTTAGGGTAATTAGGCAAGTTATTGTATAACGATGGTTTGTTCTGTCGACTATTTAAAAAAAAATTGCTTAAAGGGGCTAATAATTTTGACCTTAAAATAGTTTGAAATAAATTTTTAGACCGCTTTTATTTTAGCCGAAATAAAACAAAAGACTTTCTCCAGAAGAAAAAAATATTATCAGACATACTGTGAAAATTTCCTTGCTCTGTTAAACATCATTTGGGAAATATTTAAAAAAGAAAAAATTCAAAGGGGACCTAATAATTCTGACTTCAACTATATATAATAATAATAATAATAATAATAATAATAATAATAAAAATAATAATAATAATAGTAGTATCGCATTACTCGGCATAAATGAGTACACCCCATTTTGAAAATGAATATTTTTATCCATTTCTCAGTGAATATGGGTACTATATTTCAGTGCATTTGAACAAAACCGATTTATTAAACAGATATATTTATTAAAATAATATTTTAGTCACCAAACCTCTTTAGAGATGGAAAGATAATACATTTAAATTCATGCAAAATATTGCAAAAACATTTCAACAAAATTGTGTATATTTAGTTTTTCTCTTTTTTATTTAAGTTTTTTTGTGCTAATTTTGAAGAGTTTATTTAATATTTTTTTAATAACATAAATTTGGGCTACTAATTTTTAAACCATCCTTGTAAGTTATTTTGTTAGATTAGCTCTAGTTTTGGCTTCAGTACTGACTAAACTAATGTATATGCACAAATATAATATTGTAAAGCATCCTATAGAAAATGGTCATTTAAATGAGAGATTTGTGGGGGTGTACTCATATATGCTGAGCACTGTATTGTTTTAACGGGATGCCAAGTCATGTTATCAAGCATATCACTCATTTTATTTAGTATGTTATTTAACTTTTCTGAAACGATCGCATATGTGCATGCCTCTTGCTTTAAGGCAGTGTAGAATGGCTGTAGGCATTCTTATCAGATATGTACTGTCAGATGCCCATCTGGTAAATGTGGTTGCTGCATTTGAGCAGCAAAGGTTTTTTTTTTTTAGCACAATTATTTCTAATTCAGCTGTGGCAGATTAAATTTTGTGGTCACTACCCAAACTTTACCATCATGTGACATTTTGTTAAAAATAAATTATATTGAATTATCAACCAAGATATTTTGAGGGTGTTCAAAGTTTCATTGAACACATGAAAACATGAAATTGAAATCATCTTCAAAACACAACAAATCAAATACATTGGAATTGTAAAAATTGTTAAATTTAATTGTTAGTGTTTTTACACCTGTGAAAGTCTATTTAAAAAAGCAAACCATTTATAAGGTAGGTATAATCACTCTTATTACATTGGTTTACTCTTTTTAATAAATTGTATATTATTGTGTTTCAGTTGTGACAATTTTGGGGAAAACTTTCTAGAAAAAAATAACTATATTAGAATTCACTGCATTTTGGAGGCCACTGTTAAAGTATTTTAAAATGATTTAACTTTTCTTGAAGTGATTATATAAGAAATCAATATATGGTCCGAGTTAGCTTTCACTTGTGCAGTTTTACTCCGGTATTGTCATGCCCTAAACTAGACTCATTGGTCCAACCTCAGCACAACTAAACTTACAATAACCAAGAAGTAGGTAGCACATTATTGTTGGTGTAACTAACTAATGTAACTATTTTATTTGTCTCTTTATTTACTTATTTAATTTACTTTGCCCCATGCTGTTTTATTATTATTATTATTATTATTATTATTATTATTATTATTATTATTACTTAAGAATCTTTTTTTATTTAATTACATTTTTTTCACTCTGTCATCTGTTATATGTTTTACAAGGACACTGGCTATGTGTATGTATGGATGGATGGAGTGGGTGGGATGGGGTTAAATATTTATAAAAGTGTTTAAAAGGGGGAAAAAAGCAGAAATCAGACATTAGTTTACAACAAATGCTATTCACTTGTTCAATAAATAGTTTACTTAAAAAAAACACAGAATTAATTACTAGAAATGTGTATATACAGTAGGCTATTATACAATTTGCAGACATAATTTCCATTGGGGAAAAAAACACCTCTTTTAAAGAACCTGAATTTAAACCAATTCTGTAATTGAATTTTATAAATAAAGCCCTAGTCAGCTTACTTAAAAAAAATAATAATAATTTTATAGCCGGAATCAATTTACTACTAATGTTGTATTTGCTGTGTACTTTAAATAGAGTATCAATGGGTAAAACTTAAACATAAGCTGCACATTAATAATTAATCCACCTAGCATAAAAAAATGCGTAAGGAGTTTCTACACAGATCATGTGTTCACTTTATCTCTGTTCTGATTGATTGTATTGCGTGTCCCTGAGTTCAGTTTACTCCCACGGGAGAGAAATGTACTTCAGTCTAGAGCATGCGCTGTCTAATTAGTCACCAGAGACCTTTTTTTTCCCCAATAATTAAGAGGTTGTTTAATTTTAGATCCACATTCAAAAATTAAAGTCTGCTAATGTATGTAAACATTAAATAGTACAAAACTCCATCTGCGCTCCAGTCTTATTTAAATGGGAGCTATTATGCAAAAATCACTTTATAAGGAGTTTAAACACCGTTGTGAGGCAACACTGAGTACGTTTACATGGACACCAATATTCAGATTTTAATACAATTAATACAGTACTCTGATTAAGAGTCTACCGTGTTAACAGATTAATTTAATCCGGTTAAGGTCATAAACTAAACAGAAATTGAATTAAGATGTGGAGTATGCCGATTTTAGTCGCATTATTGAAGTGCAGTACAGACATGTAAACACCACAATCAAACTATTACTGTCAAGTAGGATTTTTCACTGCACACAGCTGTTTGACACTATTCTCTGCACCTACAGAGTCCGTGAAGGACCACAGACACCTGCGAAATGCGAAAATTGTTTTTCTTCCAATATGGTGTGTGGTATGAAATTCCATTAAAGCAGCACTCTTCCACCAGTTCATACTCTCATCCAATACATCAATTTGTCACAGGGGCCATGCATGAAATGTTCCTGAATGAAAATGTAAGTGGCAAACTTCGATAAGGCAAATAATTCGATTACTGACGTCCATGTAAACATAGCAAGTACATTTACATGGACAACAGTAATATGATTTTAATACGATTAAGACAACGATTAAGAAACTTTTTTAATTAATAGGGTATATGTCGAACGTCACGTGACCAAACCGGATCCCTGGGGAGAACACTTCCGCTCATCGCCAGTTCATATGCGCCATCGGTTTGTTATTGACAGTAGTGAGTAGTAAGTAGTGTTTTATATATGTTATATAATAGGGTACATGCGCAACTTTTGCGTTCTAGTCAACCTGGGTAGAACACTTTTTCACTCTCAGCTAATATGGCGTTGTTTTATACAAGAAGCCTCCAGGAGCTACTAAAGTTAAGCATCACAGATGTCCACCGGATATGCTCATTATCATCTAAATGTCCGGCCACCAAATTGGACAAAGGATTTAAATTGTATGCTTCATCATTACATGGATTATGAAGGTATGTAAGCTAGCGGAATTGAAATGCTGTACAATGTCACTACGTTAACTAGCTAATGCTATAACGTTACCTAGTCTGCCATATGGATCTACATATTCACTTTATAACATTCATAACACTTTGTGAATTTTTGCACCAGTATCAAATAAAGACAGGTTGACTGGTCACGTGACGTTCGACATATACCCTATTTAATCCGATTAAGGTCCTAATCAAACTAAACAGAAATGGAATTAAGACACATAGAGTATGCCGATTTTAATAGTATTATTGAAGTGCAGTTCAGACATGTAAACACTGCGTTTCCACTGCTAAAAGGGTACCAATGGTATTCTTGGTGGGCGTTGTGTACGACAGAAAGTTTCAGTCGACGTCATTCTCGCTCAATTGTCACAGTAAAGCTGTACAGGTCGTTCACACATCATATGAGAAGCTCTTCTCCCAAAACAGATGCTTCATACACATAAATACTTGTGTAGAAATGTTTATTACTAACTTTTCACATAATTTGATCATAACTGCAGATCAATGATATGTGAAATAGCCTACTGTAACGTCTGCAATTATATAAAATAAATGCAACATATGAACACATACAGACCCTTACAGTCTCCGGTATGTTACCACTTATAAAAAAACTACACACAGCATACATTTAGTCCTTATTTAGGTTCAAAACAACACGAAATATAGCCTACAGTCAGAGCAAACCTCTCATGATTAAATGTTTTTAATCTTCAGCAGCACGTCTAGCCTCTTGTTAGAAAATTATTCCATGATTCTGAGTTCATAATAGTCCAAAAGGTGATGATGATAATAGGTAAACATGGCAGTTTGTTCGTGTGTGCTGAAAAAATAATGTGCTCCTTTTTTTTCTGGCTTCTCCTTTGTTTTTTCGCGTGTCACTCCCAGGTTTGTCAGTGTCTGACAGGATCGGGTTTCAAAAGCACGTCAATAATCAAGCACACGTTATTATCATCAGCTCAAGAAGTTTGTTATTTCAGATATAGACGCGCGGGGAGCGCAAGCAAGAAGGCGAAAACGCTCGCGCTCAAACTGGCTCATAAAAAAACTACGTAGCACAGGGTAAATCTGCTCTTCTTTTTGGCTTTGTGGCTGTTCATTAAGACGACGACAAGGTTTGTTTGAGCCAGAGTCGACCATGGCTCGTGGTATCTCTGTAAACCAATAGCGTTCAGCTGCGCGTCTAGCTCTGCCCTTAGGTACCCTTTCTTGTGTTTTGGTACCCTTTCGAAATGGTGCCAAAAAAGTGGTACGGTACTGTCTGTACGCCTTTTGACAGTGGAAACGGCCATAAAAGCGTACCGAACTGTACCACTCAGTGGAAACGGGCCAAATTTAATTAAAACAACACTCATCCAGCAGTTCATACTCATTTGCAATACGTTTGTCACGAGAGGCATGCATGAAATGTTCCTGAATGAACGTGAAATTGCTGAACTGCAGTTCAAGTCGACATTAAAAATGAAACACCCGAAATTACACGAAACTTCAGAGCAAATGTGGATAGTGTGGTGATGTTAATCGAATTATGTGCTATAACATGTAAAACGGCATCATGAAAGGAACATTCAAAAAGCAACTCCTGTAAACACCATCATATTATTGTCTTATTCAGGTTAAGGCAAATAATTCGATTACGGACATCCATGTTAATGTAGTCAGTGAGTATAATGTGATTTTAATACGATTAAGACAATACTCTGATTAAGAGTCTACCATGTAAACAGATTTTAAATTTATCATTATTTTTAATAATCTGATTAAGGTCATAATCGAGCTAAACAGAAATCAGATTAGGAGATGTGGAGTATGTGGATGTTTTAGTTGCATCATTAAAGTGAAGACATGCAAAAGCCTTAAACTATTACTGTCAAGGACTTTTCGCCATATTTTGCGACAGTCATGAAGTATGGAATACTGTTTCTGCGTCCAAGCCGCTACTGATTTGAATTGAGAATATTTGTTTATGACCCCTTTTTGGTCATATTACACATTAATGTAAATTGTATATAAAATCATGGCGTACTAGAGTCTCTGGACTTGTTGCATCAGAGACACCAATATTTTAACAATTTATTAAAAATGAATCACTTTCTGGCCATTGGATATAAGGCATAGTGATCATGATTTTATTTAATTTTTTTTAAGTAATACATCGCTTTTGTAAATGTTTATTATAATCATTTGTTGAGTCTCCCCATACAGTTTGATATAGCGCTTGGACTCAGAAGCCACTTCACATGACGTCACCCTTAACAAGCTGATAGCATGTAAAACGGGATCATAAAAGGAACATTCAAAAACAACTCCTGTAAACACCTTAATCATATTATTGTCTTATTCCGATTAAGGCAAATAATTCGATTAGTGATGTGCATGTAAACGTAGTCAGACTGTGAATATAACCAGCCTCTAATCGTAAAAAATATTTTATTTTTTTATAATCACACTTGATAAAAACAGTCTGCAGAAACACTTTGACATTCTCCCTTTATATATGTCATCAGAGGGGGAAAGCCCCGCCCACTAGTGATCACTCCCTCATTAGCATAAGACGTTAGTCTGGTTTTTGAATCTGCCACTATGCTGACACAGGCATTTGTAGCTCCGCCCTCTTTTTAAAAGAACACAAAATCATTTGAATTTAAAGCGACAGTCACCAAAATGGTGCAATTAGGATCGAAGCCTAAAAGTGTTATGAACCATTATTTGTGGGGTATTTTGAGCTGAAACTTAACATACACCCTTATCAGAGACTTATTTGACATCTTATTAAAAGGGGCATAAAAGGTCCCCTATAAAATGCTGTTTTGCTTTTATTTACTCATTCTTGTGTTGTGTTAAACCTTTGTCCTGGCCATAACTCTAAAGATGATTTTAAGATTAAAAGCATGGTTCAGCCAAAAATGAAAATGTTCTTATCATTTACTCTTCACTTTGTCAACCAGTTGTTTCTTTTTTTTTTTTGTTTTTTTTTTTAAAGATATTTAGTAAAATGCTGATCGCTGGTACCCATTGACTTTCATAGGATTTTTTCCCCCATTGAAGAAATCAATGATTGCCTGCAAATAGCATTCAAAATATCATCTTTTGTGTTCAACAGAAGAAAGAAGAAAAGGTTTAAAACCGAAGGGAGTTTTTGGGTGAATAATCCAATTTAAATTATTTTAAACCTTTTCAGTGTTTTCATTTTCAGCATGTTTATGTGTCCCTCTGAAGAAATAAAAGCATGCTGTTTCGTAAATGAGTAGATTAGAACAAAATTCACACTTGGTTTTTGTTTTTGAGAACTGAAATTAAAGTTTCACACAACCAATGCTTTTCCACACGCAAACAACAGACACTTGAGATCTTCAGATCATAGTGGTGCTTTTGAAGTGCTGTGTGAAATGCTTGTTAAAATTTGTTAAAAATAAAAGCAACTAGCTACAAATAGCTCATATTTTTCGAGGTTTCTGATAGATTTAGCTGATGTTGTGATATGCCATGTGTGTGTTTTTTCACTAGCCTCTATTTCCTTGTATCTGTTAGGCTCACGGCTGAACTCTACACCACTGGGGATGCAATAAACGTAATTACATGAAGCATCCAACAAGATGTTTGTCATGGCTGTGAATAGCAAATGTTGAGGTCAGCCATCATTGATCCCCGAGGACGAACAAATGAAGAGACAACGCTGCGCTTGAGAGGTTAATTCTGCTGTGTGAATCCCCACCATTTCCTGTATCGACCAACATCCTTTCTTGCATCTCAAGTGTGAGCTTCTCTTAGCACAGTTGTAAAATGGGAAAGAAGTACATGAAATTCTTGATTGTGGCACTAGCTAGCAGCCTTTGCTTTGTTTTGTTTTATTCCAAACTAGTGGATGTGGAAATAACCGCCAAAGATAAAATCACATCAGTTACAGCTTCCATTCCCAGAAAGCCAACACCAGTTTTAATAAGCACCATCAAGAAACGAACCAAAAGTGTTGCACCATTCAAACTTCCACCGCTGACTATTTCTAAAGATTTCAGAAAGAGAATCCCCAAAAACGGCGCCTTTTGGAACCGAAAACTCCATTCCTTTCTCAGGCAGCTGGACGCCGCCGACAATACAACAGACCCACGGAAGAAGTTTCACTGCAGTCCGGAGAGTTTTGAGTTGCTAAAGATGAACATTCAGGATGTTAATACATACCCTCCGCTCTACGGAGACTTCCTTCGAGGTATGGAGTGTCGAGACTCGCCACTAGTTATCGATCAACCAGACAAGTGTGCGCGGGATAATGAAGATGATCAAATCTTTCTACTCTTTGCAATCAAATCCACGCCGAAACACTTCGAGAGGCGGCAAGCTGTGCGGGAGACCTGGGGCAGAGAAGGAGAGTATGATGGACTCAAGGTACGAACCGTCTTCCTGCTGGGTCGGTCGTCTTTAGACGACCCAAATCTGGACAAACTCATTTTGTCGGAGTCTCAGCATTTCCAAGACCTTCTTGTTTGGGATTTCCACGACTCCTTTTACAACCTGACTCTTAAGGAGCACGTGTTTTTCAAGTGGATGCTGGGACACTGTCCTCGTGTGTCCTTCATTTTTAAGGGCGACGATGATGTTTTTGCTAACCCCCAAGCAATAATCAATCATCTGACGTCTCTGGAGCCTGAACAGGCCTCATCGTTGTATACTGGGCAGATCATTTCTGAGGCCACACCATTACGGGATCCTAAAACTAAATATTGCGTTCCTCTGACTTACTATGAAGGTGCTTACCCTCCATATGCTGGTGGTGGGGGGTTCCTCTTTTCTGGTGAACTTCTCCCATATCTTTACCATGTTTCCTTTTACATCCCCTTCTTTCCTATTGATGACGTCTACACTGGGATGTGCTTCGAAGCACTTGGAATCAATCCGACGAAACATGACGGGTTTAGGACCTTTGATATTCGGGAGCAAGACCGAGAGAACCCATGCGTGCACAAACACCTGCTGCTGGTGCACCGGCGCAGCCCTCAGCAGACCATGAGGCTCTGGAGGAGCATGCACAGCTCCATGCTCACCTGCTGATCTGCTTGCTAAACATGGATGCATTTCCCAAACAATGACAAAACTCACGGATGGACTAGCATAATATGATGCATCAATTGGGGAAAATATTGTAGTGACAAGTGTTTCCCAAAATCGTATTTGCTCTGACACTGATCCATTGTTTGAACATGTCATGTGAAATGTCCGCAATGACACTCTAAACAGGGAGTTTTTGGGGGGAAATGGTTGTTTTACAAACACAAAAATCCTGCATTATTTTTGGCAAAAACTTGCATTCGTTTTCCATATTAGGTGAAGTTTTCTAAACTAGTTTCAAGAGGAGCGCGTGATATGATTGAGCATGGCTGGATTCTCATCCATAATTAGTAATAATCCAATCTGATTGATCCAAGTTTACAATAAATAGACCGATTTTACCCTACTGCCTTATCTTCGTTTTGGAAGAATCCCCCCTTCCACCCCATCTCCTTTTCCTCCCTTTTCCAAGGGGAGCTGTCGAGACCTACCTAATTTTGGAACCCCTTTAAATGCTTATTGACCAGGCGGGAGCCTTGGGCTCAGTTATCTCCGAACTCAAGGTTCTCTCTCTGGACAGCATGCCAAACCTGCTATTAACACCAAGCATATCTAAGTGTGAACTCTTGAATAGAAATGTATGTGAATGGCACATATAGGGCCTGTATTTTATTTACTGTACAAACACTGAGAACTTTTACATATTTATTTTTTAAAACATAAAATCGCTTGTAAAAAGCCAACACTTATTCTAATCTCATACTCAAAAAAATAAATGTTTGCTCTTTGTTCAAACTATTTAATTAAAATGAGCTGAAACGACACAATTCCTGAGTTTTGTGACTTATTAATTTTTGCAAATTTAAGTGGATTGAACATAACTTAATTCCTTCATGTTGTCCCAACTCAAATTAAAAATAATTTACAGAATCTGAGAGTCAGATATATGGTCAAGTGATGTAAAATCTACTGTTGTTTATTTGTTGTCTATAATTAGCTATATTTCGATTTAGAAATGATTAGAGACATTGTAGCCTCTACAGATGTATGCCATCTACAGTACAGATACATTTTTTTAATTAGTCTACTATAAATTAAAATCATTAACTTGTACTCCTATTTGTTGTTTCCCCAAGCTTTAGAGATGTATTATAGATTCAGCGAAATGGTATGAATGTTTTTTTTTTGAGTTCACCAGGAAGGGAACACAATTGAAGATTGCTAAATCTGAACCATAAAAAACAATTCTTTGAAAGCAATTTACACCCAAGAGAGAATTTAGTGTGTGTGTGTTTTAAATTCATCCAAAGAGGAAGCTTGAATGTTTTAAATGAATAGGGCATAGGGGGATAACTGAGAATAGAACACAACCAGGAGCTTCTCACTACAGCTCTAGAGGTGTAGTTCAAACGCACAAGTTTACGATGCAGTTTGCAAATCTTTGCTGGAACGATGGATTCTGGAAACACCAATCGATGAACTGTTTTTAACGACAGAACTGGGACCTTTGTTGGCCAATGATGATTTTCGGAAATGCACCCCTGCTTAAACTTTGATGTTCAGCTATTGAACTGTTGGAGGAGAATAAGCTTGGGGCAGCACAATGCTGATCATGGAAGTATCTTCTAAAGAGCATTTCTGACACCCTGGATGAACGCCTTTTTGGTTTTTGTTTTTAGCTATCTTGAAAGAACTTGACTTGTTTCATTAAATATTGGTCTTAAAAGGGAGAAAGTTGTCTTAACCATGGTATGATGTTTTGTGCAATATTTTTCGAGCTGTTCATAAGTTAAGGCAGTAGATCACTCAAATGAAAGTTCAGCTGTAAAGGCATCCTCTGCTTGTTTCAAATGAAGTTTTTTTGCTGAATAGAAAAAAAAGGAAATGAAATTTAGTAACCAACCAGTTACCACCAACTCTGTTGTTTGTGACAAGTGAAAAGTCAATAATTGATGTCAGAATTTTAGTTTGAGTTACGCCGCGGTCACACTAGAGTTTGAGCATGCAAAATTCAGTCGCACAGTGCTGTGAAAAGGGGCGGGATTAAACCAGTTGATTAGACATGTAAAAAAAGAGAGCTCCATATTTTACACATCTTTACAGAGAGGTCATGTTTTGATCTTCGATTGGTCTCACGAAGTCACGTGATGCGACTTCGCAGGTCAGAGTTCACAAGCTTGAACTTTGCAATGCTGCAAAACTTGTCGCACGAGCTTGCGTTTCTAGTCTGTCGCCAGAGTTGGGAAAGCTACTTAAAAATTTTAGTGATCTAAGCTATTAGCAAGTCTACTTAAAATGTAGCTTAAGCAGCCCTCTGGGAAATGTAGCAAGCTAAAGTAGCTTAGCTACATTTAAGCTATTTTTTGCAATTTTCATTTTTAAATCAAAGCAGCTTAATCCAAGTCAATCATATCTTGGTCATCAATAAAACTGTCAATGAAACATATGAGGCAAAATAGTTCAGTTCAATCATTTACAGCAAATAATATGCTGTTCTAAACAGAAACGAATTATAGTAAATACAGCCTGATCTCACGAGAAAACGTAAGTATTTTACGTTTTGACAGTTTAGTGGCTAATTCGTACGAGTTCAGTCGTACGAAATTGTACAATTATAAAAAGGAGGTGTGGCACCTAACACCACCCCTAAACCCAACCGTCATTGGCGGATGAGTAAATTGTACGAATTAGATCGTACGAATTAGCCACTAAATTAAAAAGTTACGAATTGCCGAAAATTACTGAATTACGAATTACTGAAAATCCAATTAAACCAGGTGTTACACATTTAAAATACTATAGTAATTTAGAGTAAAGGGACATATAGGGAGTAAGCATTATATTGTATATAATTACAACTCTTAATGAATTACACTACATAAAGCTGCGGTCACACTAGAGTTTGAGCGTGCGAAATTCTGTTGTACGGTGCTGTGAAAGGGGGCGGAGTTAAACAAGTTGATTAGACATTTAAAAAGCGAGCGATTGCTCCATGTTTTAAATTTCTGTACAGCGGTCATGTTTTGATTCTCGATTAGTCTCACGCAGTAAAGGGATGCGATTTCGCAGGTTAGAGTTCACCAAGCTTGAACTTTGCAAAGCAGCGAACTACGAAACTTGATGCATGAACTCTGATGCTTTCGCTTGTCTATGGGGAGGAAAGTGCAGAGTGACTGTGGCTTAATGTATTAAAACTATTATGAACTAATAGTAATTAACATGGTATATTTCAGCCTTTGCTACAGTAAAATATATATATATAATAAAAAAGTACCACAACAAATTAATTTGAGTACTTCACTGTGTAGTTCAAAAACATTATAGTATAGTAAACGTTAAGTATTTTTGAGCACAGCATCAGAATTAGCTTTTTTAACTTGACATGTACTGCTCAAGGTATGGCCATGAGGAATTCAGAAATAACTCCTCTCCAAAGTCATCTTTCCATCAAGCTAATTTCTTGTGTTCGCAACGTCACCAAGCGGAGTGAGAGGTGGCAGTAACACGCCAAAAAGTTTGTTGTCGACCACTGAAAAACAAGAAGAAAAGAAATCGTTATTCTCGCCATAATATGGATTTACTTTCATCAGCTAGACACCAGCCTCACAGCTCTGTGAATGTTGGTGCTGTCACTTATTGATCCGCGATCGGAAAATGAAGCTTGTGTGGACACTACAGCGCTACTTGACAAAAAAAAAAAAAAAGCTTAGCTACTGAAAAACTATTTGATTTAGAAAGTAGCGACACTTAACTAGAAATGTAGTTAAGCTATAGCGTCACTACTTATAGCGACGCTACTGCCCAACACTGTCGCATTTACGTGCGCATGAATGGAAGTCTGTGGTGAAAAGTGCAGTGTGACAGCGGCTTAACTACTGACTGCTACTATCGACTCTTGTGTTGGAAGGTCATTAATTAACAGAACTTTTGTTTCAGAGTTACACTGTAAAAATGTATTATTATTATATATTCCTGCCTTAAATTAAGTTAAATTTACTTTACAAGTTCGTTCAACTTGCATTAAATCAAAAAAGACTAACTTTTTATTTACGAGTGTCTTCAGACATCATTTAAGTTAAAACTTTTATATTTAAAGATGCATAAAAAAATACGCAATGATTCATTGTTCACATTTCATACTGTGTAAACAGATATTTTAAAGAATGTTTAATCAGTTTTTTTGTAAATTATGAAAATGAATAGGCTCTCATGGTGTTTCCACAGCTTGATTTAATTAAACAAACTCTAATGCCATTGCTCGATATGATTATTCTGAGAACTTTGGTAGTTTCTATTGCTGTTGTTGTCTTTTCAGCTTAGTCCCTTTATTCATCAGGGGTTGCCACAGCGGAATGCACTGCCAACTTATCCAGCATATGTTTTACACAGTGGATGTCCTTCCAGCAGCAACCCATTACTAGGAAGCACCCATACACGCTTGCATTCACACACATGCACTACAGCCAATTTAATTTAATTCACCTATAGCGCATGTCTTTGTACTGTGGGGGAAATCGGAGCACCTGGTGGAAACCCACGCCAACACGGGGCAAACATGCAAACTCCACACAGAAATGCCAACTGACTCAGCCGGGGCTCGAACCAGCGACCTTCTTGCTGTGAGGTGACAGTGCTACCCACCGAGCCACCGTGTCGATAATCTTAATATTATTTTGTAGTGCATGCTGTGTCGCGGTTTTCATATGCGCACATGTTTAAGATTTGAGGTAATAACATCGCCATGATGGTCAAAGAAGTTGAAACATTCTTTTCACCCTAACGCAATTTAATAGGGCACTATAAAGGCTAAATAACTTAATTCCATTGCTTTTTGCAGCTCAGGGCTATTTACCTTATTCTACAATGCGGAAGTGCGCTCGTTTTTGCCATTGTTTTAGGACTTCCGATTCAGCTGCCTATGAGAGAAATGACTAGAAATAATAAAAGGCAGAAAACGATCAAACTACTCGCTCTACAAACAAGTGCTTGCATGACAATACATACAAAGTAGAATAATATAATAAGAAAATATTTAGTTTGCAACATCAAGCAGCATAAGAAGTTGTTTTTAATATCTAAAAATGAATGGAAGTGAATGAGACCGGAAGTCTTGAGCCAAAAAGATTCAAATGGCTGCGCCCGCTCGTACGCGGAGAATAAGGTGAATACTCACCATGTATCTTTTCTAAAACATTCAGTATAGTGTAAAAGCATGTATATTACTAAGAAAACTAAAACAAAGGTATATTTTAATTGAACTCATCACATCACATAAGGTACACATACTGAACCGTCTAGTATTGTGAAAAGGCAAAGCTGGAAATCTGTGGTTAGAGCGCCACCCAGCGGTCAAAAGCTGACGCACCAACTGCCACCGCCACCGCGGTATGAACGGCGGCAAAAGGAACAAATTGAAGTATAGTGACATCTGTACGTGATTATTAATATTTAATTTTTAAAAATACTTTTTGGCTCGCCATTACAGTATGAATACCAAGCTAACAGTATCAAATTTTTGATTTGTTTTGGACGAAATTAATCTATAACTACTAAATAGGATATTCAGGACTTGTTAAATCAAATCATAACCCTTACTTTTAAAAGGCGTCGTTCACTCATTAAGTGATATTGTGATGTACTTTACACGCCTTCATTTCATTCAAAACCTGTATGACCTGCTTAGGGAGAACGTTTAAGATTAAAAAAATAAATCATTCTGTATCGTGTTCAGCTTTGGCCAGTTGTTATTGTTACTATTCTTCAAATATTTTATGTGTTACACACAAGTCTTATAAGATTTGATCAACATGACTAAGCAAAATGTATTTTTTTAATATTTAGTAGCTCATACAGTCATCATACCCTTTGATATGGTGGTGAAATTGTTCAAGCTGGTCATGTGAATTCAACACGATGACGAAGCAGAAACTGGCTGGTTTGAAAGTGGCTTTTGAAAGCTGCGCTCTATACTTAGCTATACCCTCATTCTGATGACCCTACATTCATTCCCTGCAAAGTTTGGTTGAAATTTTATTGAGATGACCACACCAGTAGACCTCAATTATTTAGGATTAATGTGTGCTGCCACTCTCATGTCCTATTTGAAAATTGAAATGTTTTGATCTCGGCTAAACGATGGCTCAGTGGTTGGCACTGTCGCCTAACAGCAAGAAGATTGCTGGTTTGAGTCCCAGCTGGGCCAATTATCATTTGTGTGTGGAGTTTGCACGTTTTCTCAGCATTGCTGTGGGTTTTCCTCCGGGTGTTCCGGTTTCCTCCACAGTCCAGAGACATGCGCTACAGGTGAATTGGGTAAACTAAAAATTACTTAATGTGTGAGTGTGTGTGAATGCAAGAGCGTATGGGTGTTTCCAAGTACTTGGAATGGAAGGACATCCACTGCGTAAAACATACGCCGGAATAGTTGGTGGTTCATTCCACTGTGGCAACCCCTGATAAATAAGGAACTAAGCCAAAAGAAAATGAATGCTTTGGTCTTTTCAGCGGGAAAAAAAAGGAAATCACTATTCAACAAACATTTGTGACCAGTTTTGGGAAAAGTAATGCATTATGATATTGAGTTATTCCCCAAAAGAGTAACTAGTTGTGTTACTTAGTTACTTTTTGTGTTAAGTAATGTGTTGTGTTACTTTTTTAGCTACTTTTGTATTACTTTTTGCGTTACACTGTTTGTGACGTCAGATTGGTGTTTGGAAAAGAAGCAAGGATGGTAGTTTCATATTGAGTTACTCGCCTAAAAAGTAACTAGTTACTTAGTTACTATTTGTAGTAAGTAATGCGTTACGTTACTTTTTGAGTTACTTTTGCGTTACTTTTTCTCACCTGGTTGAGGCTTGATCTCTTTCAGAACTTGGAGGTAATTTATTCTTATTAAAGCTAGAGGAGCTCTGGAATTAATAATGCACTATACATAACCTACATTTACCTTTAAAAAACTCATGTCTATTAAGACAATGCCCTTTTTCTTTTCTTCTTCCATTCGTTTAAAATAACGTGAATACTTCCGTCACAAAAAATGTAAGGCTCTGCCATCTTCGTTTCTGCCTGTTGCTTGATTCTGCATTTAATTTTTATTCAGCGGTTTAGTTTTTAAAAGTTAATTAAATAAACTAAAAAGTAACTTAAATTTTGTTACTTAATTTTTTTTACATAATGCACTACTTTACTCGTTATTTAGAAAAGTAACATTATGCTTGTAATAAATTGCGCCCAACACTATTTGTGACATCAGATTGGTGTTTGAACAAGGAGCGAGGACGGTAGTTTTATATTGAGTTACTCCCCAAAAAAGTAACAAGTTGCGTCACTTAGTTCCTTTTTGTAGTAAGTAATGTGCTAAGTTACTTTTTGAGTTACTTTTGCATTACTTTTTCTTATCTGGTTGAGGCTTAATCTCTTTCACAACTTGCAGGGAATTTATCCTTCATTTCTTTTTAAATAGAGGAGCTCTGGAATTAACAATGTGCTCTATAACATTCATTTACCTTTAATTATAAACAAATCTCCATTAAGACAGTCTGCTTTTCTTCTTCTTCTTCTTCTTCCATGCGCTCAAAATAATACGAATACCTCCGTCGCAAAAAAATGTGAGGCTCTGCCATCTTCGTTTCTGTCCGTCGCTTGATTCTGCGTTTAATCCTTACTTAGTAAAGTAATATTACTATGCTTGTAATATGTTACACGCAACACTGTTTGTGACGTCAGATTGATTTTTGAACAAGAAGCGAGGATAGTAGTTTCATATCGAGTTACTCCCCCAACAAGTAACTAGTTACGTTACTTAGTTACTTTTTGTAGTAACGCGTTGCTTCACTTTTTGAGTTACTTTTGAGTTACTTTTTCTGACCAGACGGTGCTTTGCAGGGTATTTATTCTTTATTTTAGTTTTAAATAGAGGAGCTCTGCAATGGAGAGTTTAACCTTTATTTATCTTTAGTAAAAAACTGATCTCCATTAAGACAATCCACTTTTACTTCTTCCATGCGTTCAAAATAATGCGAATACGTCCATGACAGAAATGTAAGGCTCTGCCATCTTCATTTCTGTCTGTTGCTTGATTCAATCTGACTGTGTTATTTTTTTATTCAGCAGTTTAGTTTCTAAAAGCGAATTAATTAAAGTAAAAAGTAACTAAAATTTTGTTACGTCAATTGTTTGCCTAATGCATTACTTTAGAAAAGGAATATTATGCTTGTAATGTGTACCCAACACTGTTTGTGACATGAGATTGGTGTTTGAACAAGCAGCGAGGATGGTAGTTTCATTTCCGTGAATGTTCTGAGAAATGTCTTTTATCAATCTTGTGATAAAAGATTAGCATATCTGGCATTGTTATCTGTGCTCCATTGTTGTGCCTGTCCTGGCATTGCCTAATACATTTAGCGATGCATGTTAAAAATGTAATAACAAATGAACAGCACATTTTATGGATATGTTCAAAATTGAGACTAGCATGTACAGAACATTCAATTCAAGTTTATTTGTATAATGCTTTAATAATTATTGTTTCAAAGCAGCTTTACTAAAGGTGCACATTACTGCATTACAATCAAATTAAGTTATTACACATGTATTAACAAAGTTAACCTGCAGTTTTATAGCATATAAACACACTGGCCACTTTATTAGGTATACCTTACTATTACCGGGTTGAACCCTCTTTTTGCATTGAGAAATGCCTTAATCCTTCATGGCATAGATTCAACAAGGTTGAATGCAGTTGCTGCAGATTTGTCGGCTGCACATCCATGATGTGAGTCTCCCGTGAATCGCTCCACCACATCTCAAAGGTGCTCTTTCGGATTGAGATCTGGTGACTGTGGAGGCCATTTGAGTATAGTGAACTCATTGTTATGTTTAAGAAACCAGTCTGAGATGATTTGCGCTTTATGACATGGTGCGTTATCCTGCTGGAAGTAGCCATCAGAAGATGGGTACACTGTGGTCATAAAGGGATGGACATGGTAAGCAGCAATTCTCAGATAGGCTGTGGCATTGACACAATGCTCAGTTGGTCCTAATTGGGCCAAAAGTGTGCCAAGAAAATATCCCCTACACCATTACATCACCACCAGCCTGAATCATTGATACAAGGCAGGATGGATCCATGCTTTCATGTTGTTGATGCCAAATTCTGACCCTACCATCCAAATGTCGGGGCAGAAATTGAGACTCATGAGACCAGGCAATGTTTCTCCAATCTTCTATTGTCCAATTTTGGTGAGCCTGTGTGAATTGTATCCTCAGTTTCCTGTTCTTAGCTGACAAGAGTGGCACCCGGTGTGGTCTTCTCCTGCTTTAGCCCACCCGCCTCAACGTTGGATGTGTTGTGTGTTCAGAGATGCTCTTCTGCAGACCTTAGTTGTGACGAGTGCTTATTTGACTTACTGTTGCCTTTCTAT